>NW_020664393.1:2861484-2927789 GCF_002925995.2 Terrapene triunguis | reverse complement strand
AACTTCCATGTGTTGCTAATAGAAAAGTACCGATCCCCAAAAGCATGGATTTTGTCACGTTCACCAAGTTTTAAAACTCCTGCTAGAAAACTCTTTAATACACATCTGGTTTCTTTAATTGAGTTCCGAATGTCTTTAGTGTAGATTTAGTACCTTTTTGACAAATGGTCAGCTCTGAACAAAACTTGTTTTCAAAGATAAATTTTCTGGTTTTCTGGAAATGTGTAGTTTCGTTCATTTCTGTGAGGCACTGGATCAAAAATCTACATTAATACAACATTTCCCTTCTATGGCTCCTGCTTGCTCTCAAAATCTCATGTAACTTAATAGTGAGTGATGTTTAGTGGATATGATTAAAAAAAAGCTTTTGGAGAGAAGTTAGAAGAATCTAATAGTTTTAAATTTCTCAGTGAAGCAAGTCACACAATATGGTCCTTGAAAGTGATATAGTTACAGAAGCTTTTCAAATTGCTGTACTACATCATATTAAACAGAAGCCATCTGGGATACCTTGGGATTATTATCAGATTACACTTTTCTGAAATCTAACTGCAGTGAGTGTCAGCCTTTACACCCTCCTACTTAATCCAAAATCAATGCCTGTGTACCTATCTGCTGGCCCATTCCTGCAAGTCCTAACTCACGTGAACAGCCCTTATTCACATTAATAATCCCAATGGTCTCAAATGGGTTACTCACATGGGAACAGTTAACTGTGGCCTCGATCCAGAAAAGCACTCAAGCATGGGCCCATGCTTAAGTGCTTTGCTGGATTGGACCCTGAATGGTTAAGGATTCAGTATCAATCACAACATGTTTTTTCTTTAATATCATCTTAACTGAAAATGTTGTAGCTTCCTTCAGCCTTTGTAACTTCATAACAAAGCCTTGATTTCTTCAGAAATCTACTAAAAGAAAGATATTCAATGTGATCTTAATCAAGCCTTTTGTTAAAGTCACACATGAGTATAAACACTTATTGTAAGTGGATGACCTAAGATAAGTGCAAGACACTATCAGGCACCATTAGCCTGAGTATTTATAGCATGTGAGAGCCTTCAAAACAATAAGAGTGGTGACAAAACAATCTCTCTTCCTTCCTTTCCTGGAGAGATAAATACTTGAATAGTTAGAATCGTTGTATGCATGAAAGAAACTTATGGCGGGGGGAGAGAAGCTACAGTGAAGAAATGAGGTTGGCATTTAGTTCTGAATGCACTGATGTGTGTGGCCATTTTTATCCAATGAGGGCATGAGTTCCATACAGTAGGTCCAACTGCTGTGGAAATTCTTATCCTGCACTCACATGTTTCATGGTTCTACCAGAATGCAGAGGTCATGGGAAGGCATGGTCATGGAAAGAGAAGTGATCTCTCAGGTAGGTAGAGATGACAATGGGGAGAGCTTTGACTATCAGGACACTGGAATAGGACTCTGGATTCAATGGGGAGCTAGTGCAGAGGCAGAGAACCAGCATGATGTGCTCATTGTGACTCGTGCTATTTAGCAGACTGGCTGTAGCAGTTGAGATATCTCCAGGGTGTGTGGTTTCATTTCTACGTATGAAGAGTTGCATTAAGAGAGCCTGAAGGTTCTGATGGTGTAAGATTCATGCTTCTTGCTAACCACAGATGAAAATGGATTTTTTGTCACCATCTTTGAGTGCCCAAGTGCAACTAGACACCCAGACTGTGAGCTGACTTAATCTGTGGGTAAATGCCTTTGATAGTGAATGTTATGGAAGAGATGAATTCTTCAAAGCACTTTCTTCTTCCTACTGACACCACTTTTGTTTGTCTAGGTGCAGCTTCAGCCCCACAACTAGAAAGATGGGAGATGGTGCTGCTTACATCAGCTGTAAAGAAGATGTCGAAAGTCATCTGTCTATTGCTAGCAGCAGCTTACAGACCTTTCCCCATGTTTCTTCATTGTAAGCCAAAGTTGTGACTGTGCCTATAGTTGCCTTTTTACAAGTGCATCATTAAAGGAAAGAGAAACTGAAAACTGAGAGTAAGTGACAGGTGAGCATTACACAAGGACTGATGGATATTTACGAGAAAGAGACAACGGCTCAGACTCATTTAGGCCTGGGACTCATTTAACCACATGACCTGCCTGTCACGTGGCTGCAGCGACTTTCCCGACATGGAGAGCTGAGTGAGGCACGGGTGGGGCTGAGCCCACTACTTCTTAAAGGGCCCAGTGACAAAAGGACATCAACATTCACACAAAGCAATTTTCACTGCATCGAAGTTATAGAGCCGCAAAGGGCAGACAAAGGTTAAGCTGTTGTACTTTACATTTTCATGAAGTTGTCAACATCAGTTTTCATGTTTCACTTACAGGGCTGGATATTAAACTCCCAGCCTCCTTGAAGGTACCTGCAGTTCATTACCACATGGAGCAGTGTGGGTGTGGCTGTTTACTCAGCGCCCCCTCCTGACCAGAAGTCACTTTACAGGCACTTCCCCCCATTATCTCCCTCTTACAGGCTCCTTAAGCACTACATATAGTCTCTGTTGTAGCTCATAGCACTCCTTTCTGGGGCTGGTTTAATATCACATAAAGTTCACACAAACCTCGGAGTACTTAGTCACAAAATAATACAAAAAATCCTCAATGGGTCCACACTCTAAAGTCCCAAAATCACAATTCACTAGTTCAAATTTAGCTCTGGTTTTTCAACCACATCAAGTGCTCTTTCTTTGTCAGTCAGCTCTACCTGAAGCTACCTGATGCATTTTCTGGCTGGAGCTTGCGGGGGGGAGGGGCGGGGGGGGCTTGCTCATCCACATTGCCAGACACACCCTTGCAGTATCCTGCTGTCTTTTATATTAGATCACCTGTTTCCCCTTCGGTGAGGCTCATCTCATAATCAGGGCTGGCTTAGCCCCAGGATCTCCAACCCACTGGCAAGCCACTCTGTTACACAACAGATCATTGTGGCAGCTTTGCACTCACAGTTATTCATGTGAGCAAGTGATATTCAACCATCTTAACTGCCTAGTATGTGGGAGCAATCCGGTTGCTACACCAGCATAAAAAGAGAGACAGGGATGAGGTCAGGCTGAGACTCAGGCCCATGCTTTTCAACAGGAGTGTCCTATTTATCTAGTCTGATATCCACACTTCAAGAGTGACCTAGGGTTACTTATTTTTCCAAAATTGTTCAGCCCCCAGACAGCCATGTGGGTGCACTGACTCAAACAACACACACAGGCAACTTTTATAACTATAGTCATGCAGACCGAAGAGATACAATGAAAGCCTACAGGCAGCAAATGGCAAAGCGCTCTCTAGTTAATGATATGATGTAATGCAATGCAGAGGAATGCTTCTCCTCTGGGCCTACAGCCAGCCAACTAGCTCTAGTGGAATTCATTCACACACCCACACTTACACAAAACCCGTCTATTTCTTACTCTGCAACCTAAAAAAAAAAAAAAAAATGAAACTCCTGTTCTAGAAACTGGCAAATCGTTGGTCTGTTCTCCCCAAACCATGAAAAACCAAAGTGCAAAATGGATAGTTTCCCTTGAGAACTGGCACTGACAGATTAAAGAGCAATTAAAGTTGAACATTGTTTACATGGGGAAGGAAATGACTGTTTGATTCATGGTAACCATTGAACTTTATAGAGCGGTCTGATTTTTTGGGGAGGAGATGAAGAAATGGTAGAAAGATTCTAGGCAGGGTGTAGATTTTGTTCTGAGCCATAGGAGCTAAGAATGCCCCATGCAGTCTGTCCCAACTTATTTCATATATAAGGGAATTGAGAATCAGGCAAAGAAGAGCTTTCAAAACTCTTCATAAATCCTTCATCAGGTAACAAACTGGTTGATACTCAAGGGGTCAGACTGTTCAGTTCAGATAAGCACCTATATGTCTTGATACTTATCACAATCCCTTGAGTCTGCTGTAAATCTCACGTGCAAAGGTCATGTTAAGATATTTTGGGAATAGTCTGACGCCGTTCAGACGTGCGATACCACAAGAACAACCTTTCTTGCAGTATTTTGGAATTTTGATTTTTGGTGTAGAAGCACACAAAACTGAAAAGTAATAGAAAACAAAACATTAACCAAACATCGTTGGCTTGCAAAAAGGTTTGGCTTTAGAAAGGGCTAAAGTCTTATTATAATTCAAAGTGGTTTACTGATGCCTACAATAAACCACAGGTGAATCTGACCTTTGGGCTCAGTTGTGCCTGATGATCATTGGCCTGCACTGTGGATAGAACTCAACTGGCCAGCCACCGCTTGAGGAGTTCTGAGAGGGACTGCATCTCAGAAGGCAGAATCCTGCCAAGAAGTCTCAGTTGTTCATGGAGAATGCACATGCTGCTCTATCTAATGGGATGGTCACTGTCTGGGAGCGAGCCTCTCAGCCTGGGTTGACAGACTTGTGCTAGCACAGCTTGTGCCAGCGTGCTAAAAATAGGTGAATAGATGTTGCTTTGGCGTTATGGCTCAGGCTGCAGCTTTGGCTCTCAAGTCTGGGGGCGAGGGGTGGAAAGGGTTTCTCACCTTGCTTTGAAGATGTGTTAAATTTGCTGCAAGAATTAATTTTACAATTAGTTTTTACAACTATGCTCTGGTGGCAAGCATCATCTTCTGGGTTTCCCAGTATATTTTCATTGTATAATTTTGCTCTGTATTTCAGCTTCTTGGGTAAGGATGATGTCTTTGCTTCTTCTACTGTGCTGGTTGTTATTGATGTTTGACAATCAACCAACAACATCCACATTATATTTTAAAAATTCTATTTGCAAACATCATCTGGATTTTTCTTGGGTGCTTTGACTTTTCCCTCTCTCTGACAGTAGCTTCATAACTTCAATTGCTCTACAGTATACATCAGAATAAATGCAGTATTTAAAAATAATTAACAATGCTAATAGAGAGGCTATTCAGAAGACATTCGCTCAGTTTGTTTTGTACACACAAGACTTGATTCATAAGTTGAAAATAATTGCACGTGCCCTATGTGACTTGGCAGTCTTTTACTTCACCAAGATACGTAGCCAGGCTACATGACCACATACTGGGTATTGTGAACAAGGCCATTTGACAACTCTATGAACTCCCATCCTTTCACAGTTTCACATTTCAGAACTGAATCTCCAGCCCTGAGTGTTGAACTGTGTCAGCAAGCCTTTCTGTACTGCCTATGGAAATCCAATTGGGAGCTTTGTTTGTTGCAAGATTCCACATTTCCTGAAATTTGCTCTTCATCATAATCCTAATGGGTTCATTCGTGCTCTGAATGATGTGCGCATATACAAGGTGGATTTGCAGGCACTATGTGACCTTAACTTTTTTTTTGGATCTTAATAGTGAACAGCTCACAGTAAGTCTTATTCATATCTCTTAGAATCTGAAGGTATTTTTCTTACTTTCTATGTCTCTTATGTAACAATGATTGTTACACTTGAAATTCTCATCCAACTCTTTTACATGTATTATAAATGAAAGGGCCAAAAAGTAACCCCTGTGGTACCCTATTAGAAGCTTTTTTCAAACAGCATATGCTGCCAGTTGTCATAGTTAGTGGTCCAGCCTTCTAGCCAGTTTGTTATTTTATCCCATAACCAGATCCTTTAGTATTGACCGCACACATCTATAATATAAAACCTTTTGCACAAGAGATTTTGCAAATGGAGGTGAGGGAGTAATATCAGCAATACTTCTGGAGAACTCCTGCAAGAGAATTAAAGAGAGGGTGTCAAGGTTATCATGTTCCTAACACTGACCAGCCACTGGTTTCAGATATTTTAATGAAGTTAATTTAATTTTTCCCATGTGTTCTTTCCTCCCTTTCACCAAAAGAAATATTTGCTATTATATAAAACCCCACCAAAGGGAAACTCTATAACAACAAAGAATTGTGTGCACACAAGGTAGGGAAATAAATTGGATATAAGAAACTGATTTGTTTCAAGCTTCCAAAGACAATGATGAAAATAAAATAAAAAACAAAAAATAAAACAACAGCAAATGAAACAAAACCCATGCCCTTTTATCGTAGTGAGAACTTGGAGAATGGGGGAGAACACCACCATATACAGGACCAGATCTGACATTTTACTCCTGGTGAGTAGTATCTTATTCCTGGAATAGTCTCCTTGAAACCAATTAGAGGAGTAACGCACTATTTAACATGCATTGTATTCAGCAGTTGCCATGGAAACAAAGGGATTTATTTGGTTTTTCACTTCTGCACAGGAGGTCATAACAAATTATTGGAACAGGCAGTGGCGACTCCTCCTGAATAAGCATCACCTCATCCTTAAGTCACATTCCTGCCTTTTTAACCAAATTTAACATTCACCTTCTGTTCCATGAATATACAGGGGACAAAATTATTTAGGGCATGATTTAATGCACTTTGAGGTCAATGGAAAAGCTCCCTCCCATAAAGGACATAGAAATTGCGTGGCTCTGCGCGCTGCCTCCACCCACGGGCGCTGCCACCACCCACGGGTGCTGCCTCTGTAGCTCCCATTCCTGGCCAATGGGAGTTGCAGAGCCAGTGCTTGGGGTGGGGTAGGACGGGAGCAGCACACGGAGCCCCCATAGCCTTTCCTCCACCTAGGAGCAGCAGGGACATGTTGCCGCTTCCGGGGAGCCATGCGGAGCCAGGTAGGGAGCCTGCTGGCCCCTGGTCAACCGGACTTTTAATGGATACCAGAAATGCCAGTTTCTAGATCTTTCTGGTTGGTAAAATGCCGAATAACACAGCTTTTACTGTACTCATTGTTTTTTTGAGAATCCAGAACAGCACTCCCACTATGTCCGTTCTGTCCTGGGGAGACTACGGAAGCAAGGATTGTATGCCAAACTGGAAAAATGCACCTTTGACTATGCCACCATTAATTTTTTGGGGGACATCTCCTCCCTGGAGGCAATCCAGAAGGATCTACAGAAGGTGGAAGCCATCCATAACTGGACAGCACCCCAGATCCTCCAGGAACTTCAGCACTTCCTGGGCTTTTCAATTTTTTATATGAAATTCATCGCCAATTAATCTCTCAATTAACTCCCCTGATATCCCCCCTCTGCAAAGCTGTGTGATTTCTTGGTTGCCTGAAGCCCAGATTGCTTTTGAACAGATATAGGCCACCTCAGCCCTGATCCTGGCACATCCTGACCTTCCTCATCTATTTATAATGGAAACAGATGTGTCCAATGTGGCCCTAGGGTGCTACTCTTGCAGCAACTTGGACCTCAATAAGTTCTGCATCCATGTGCATTCTATTCCCAGAAATTTACCCCCACTGAGATGAACTATGAAATTCTGGACAAGTTGCTGCTCACCATAAAAACTGCCTTTGAAGAATGGTGTCACCACTTTGAGAGGGCTTGGCCCCCAGTTCAGGACTTAACTAGCCATAAGAACCCTGAGTACCTCTGCAAGGTCTGAGCATTGAACAGAGGCAGCTAAGGTGGACCTTATTCTTTTCTCGGTTCGAGTTTATGATTACCTACCACCCTGGAATGCAAAATGGGAAAGCCAATGCAAAGAACCGACTTCCGAGCCCCCTTACCTCCTCAAGCCTGGTAATTTTGCCAATGCCACAATTCAGTGAGACATGCAATCCCTTATCCTGTCCACCTTGAAAGCAGGCCCACTTGCCCAAGGGACACAGCTTCTGCCATTGAGGGCTAAGATGTACCATTCCATGCAGGAAGGGGTAATGTACTCAGACAAGCACATATGTGCCCCCAACTGGAGGTGCTATTGCCATGCCATGATGCTCCATTGGTGGGTCACTTTGGACACTGGAAGACTTCCTGTATAGTTGCCTGTTTTTTTCTGATGATCCTGCATAGAGGCCAAAATCCAAGCATACATGAACTTGAGTGCTGCACACACAACAAGACATCCCAAACCTGACCCTTTGGCACCTTAGTACACCTGGAGACTCCAGCTAGACCTTGGTCTGCCATCAGCCTAGACTTTATCCTGGAACTCCCACCATCTGATGGCCACAACATAGTCTTAATGGTTGTGGACCACCTGACCAAGATGGCCCACTTCATCCCTTGCAACCATCTGCCCTGGGCCAAGATTACTGCCCATCTACTACCGCACAATGTGGTCTGGATCCACAGACTCCCAGACCACATAGTTTCTGACCAAGGCCCACAATTCATGTCTCACTTCTGGCATAAAGGGTTTATACTATTGGATGTCCGGATATTCATCTCCAGTGCATACTGTCCCCAAACAGATGGGCAAACAGAATGGGTGAACCAAGTACTGGAGCAATATTTGAAGTGCTCGGTAAATTATCACCAAGACAACTGGGCCATACTCCTGCTCTATACAGATTTTTCTTAAAACAATGCCAACCACGCCTTTACTGGTTGGAGCCCCTTCTTCACTAATTACCGGTTCCACCCCCATTTCCACCTGGCATTACCAGTAGCATTCCGGAATGCTGCTGCCACTGACTGGGTCCAATGGATGCATTTTATTCAGGAATAACTCAAGAACCACCTAGAAGAGGCGAAGAAGGCCTACAAGAGGCATGCGGATCATCGGTGAGAAGAAGACCCAGTGTTTAAGGTAGGCCAGAAGATATGGTTCACAGCCAAACACCTCCAGACCAGGCGACCCTCCCACAAATTGGAGCTCCAGTTCCTGGGATGCTTTCCAATATGCTAGCAGATTAATTCTGTTATCTTCAAACTCCAGCTTCTCAAAATATACTGAGTTTTTCCTTCTGAAGCTCTACATGGAGAACCCCTTCCCTGGCCAAATCACATGACTGACTCATCCACTCAAAATCCAGGATCATGAGGAATCTGAAGTTCATGCCATCCTCAATTCCGAACAGACATGTGTACTATTTGGTGGACTGGGACGGTTATGGCCCTGAAGGGTGCATTTGGTAGTCAGCCTCCCATCTTCACACCTCTGACCTGCTAGAGAAATTGCTCCAGGTTCACTCAGACAAGCCTCAACTGGCACCACCATGAAGGAGAGGGGGAATGATGTAAGAACCTGCAGGGCTAGAACCTGGGATAATGGGGGTTCTGGACCACTAATACCTCCACATCACCACAGGAGGCTTAGGCTATGCTCCCATGGAAGAATATTGTGAGACTGGGCTCAGCAGGAAGTACTGCCCAGCAGGACCTGAGTGGCAGCTCTTCTCAGCCCACTGATTGGCTGGTACCAGCACTTAAGCCAGGCACCCATGATGGGGAGCTGCCTGAGCAACAGTACAGACTGCCTGCCTGCCTGCCTCTGCTTCAGGCCCTGAGTGTGAGACACCCCAGACTCTGGCTCCTGACTCTGCCTGTCTCCTGATGCCTGACTCTTGGTTTGCCCTCTGGCCTTCTGGTACCTGACTCTCACTCTGACCATTAGCTCTGACTGCTCATGACAAGGTCAGAATTTTTATAGTAATGGTCCCTTCTGGTCTTAAAATCTATGAATCTGAGTGTATGAGCAGGAGTAAGTTCAGAAATATCTAGTAAACATTGCACTAAAATAATGACAAGACAAGTTGATTTATACAATAGATTTCTTATTATGAGTACACTAGAACAAATGTAGAACACATTCAATGTCCTATCCTAATCCTATTGGTCTTCACTTTCTCACGAACCCTAACCAGTGGATTTAGAACATATATTATTTAGCTGTCCATGGAAAAAAATAATTTTCTTTCCCACCAAGTAGGGCAGTGTCTACACAGTGTTTGCACCAATTACAGAAATCAGTCCATGTCTCCAGTGCAAACACAACTGTACTGATCTAAAGGTGTTTGCACGGGTGTAGCTTCTTTCAATAGATTTAAAAGTCCATAGGGAAAAAGTTATTTGAACTGATGGTCAGTATTTTTTTTTTTTTTTACAGGTTATGAAGTGTTATGACATCATAATTTTAGGTTATGATCTTTGTTAACAAGAAAGGGCCCATTTCTGCCTTCAGATCCACCAGTGCAAATCTCCCACATATCTCTGGAAAGAATTGGGCTCCAAGGGGGGGATGAGAATATTCTCTCTATATTTATATAGCTTCCTTCCCCCCTGCCCCGCCACAATATTTCTCAGCTACTCACTTGAAATGGCCTCAGGCAGCCACTACCAAGGAGGAGGTTTACATTCAGAATGAATGCCATGGATGATATTGGAACAGTCATGGGAAGCCTGTAGCGATGTGGGACTCACCCCTGCGGCACCTCCTGCTGGTCATCTCGGGAATTAACTCTTCCAGCCTCTGGAGCACCCTCTGCAGGCCAATGTCCCGCTGCTGCTGCCCCCCCGTGTTCCTCCCAGGACTCTGGTGCCCCTTTAGCTGGGTGCTGCCCCCTGGCAGTACCCCCACAGTTCTGGGTCTCCCCCTCCCAGGGGAACCCCCACCCACTATCCCCACTTCACCTCAGTATTAGGCTACTGCCAGTCCCCATCTAGCCCCCCACTCACTGGGGCAGACTGCAGTGTAAGCCACCCATCATAGGCAAAGGGGTTCAGACCTGCTGCCTCTGCCTACCCATAGGCTGCCCCTGCAGCCCAAGTGCCCCATTGGCCTTACCCTAGGCCTGCAGCCTGGGGCTTTCCTAGGCCAGAGCTCTCCAGCTCCCTTGGCCTTTCCCCAGCCTTGCTCCACTCTAGGCACTTGGTTAACATCCCTACAGCCAGGCCCTTCTCTCTCTGAACACAGAGAAAGACCACTGAGCTCCTGGCTCCCAGCCTTTTTATACAGGCCAGCTGTGGCCTGATTGGGGTGTGGCCCAGCTGTGACGGCTTCCCCAATCAGCCCAGCTTTTAGAGCTGCAGCCCTCTTTCAGGGCTGATCTCAAGCCCTTCAGGGCCGGAGCGAGTGTCCACCCCGCTACAGAGCGATTGTCTCCTGAAGAAGACCTTAAGACTTCTATTCAGAAAGAAAAAAAGCCATTTACAATGTTTTACCAGTGGACTCTATGGCAAAGGTCTAGCAAACTTGCCAACATTTAGGGAAATGATATAACAAAGGCTTATTACAAATTTCAGTGGAGGGCATGATTCCACAACAGAAACATGTGATAGGATAGTCAGTTCATCCTGACTCTGTGTTGATGATTATGTGAGTATCCAACTCTAAACTTTCTCTGTATCAACTTTCACATGTAAACAGCAGCAATGAGATCCCTAAACAAGAGGCTTGAAGCCTGGCTGAATCAGGTGGAGTGTGAAGTGGAGTCAGGGACTCACCTCATTACAGTAAACACTCCATCTCTCTTGTTCATTGTTCAAAAGCCTTCTCATCTAAAGAAAAGCTCAAAATACTGATACTGAGCAACATTTATCAGAAGAGGAACAGGATAAATACAGAAACTTTTCCCAAAGGCTGATGTGCATGGAGGGGAAAAATGTGTGTGGAAAAAAAGCGTCCTGTTTTTATAAAGAACATCTAGTACACTTCAGCTACCACTCTGTTTTTCCTCATTCGGTAATAAGCTACTAGCACATTAGAGTGAAACTAGTATCCATCATATTGTCTGTCATACATCGTTGTTGCCAGGGGGAGACCGTGGGCTGAAATTTAAGTAAAAATGTGCCTGTCAAATCTTTTAAAGACTTACATTTTTGGAGCCAATATGAATTGCCCCAAAGGGCTAAATAATCAGGGAATCCATATATGATCTTATTTTGATACACAGGTTCATTCTGGTGCTTATTAAAATGATAGTGTGCATATCTAAAACCATTACATGCAAGTCATAATGAAAAGAGAATGTAGGCATCTTGTTTAATTTCACATCATGGGAATCAGGAAATTTAATTGCATGCATTTGTCTCATTTGTATTTGTTTGGTTATTCACATGAATTTATTTTCCATAGCCTGTTAAACCCCGGTAAAGCAGAATGAGAACAATATTCATTGATTATTACAGTTTAAATTAAATACCAAGTTCCAGGTTTTCTAGGCTTGCATTCCAGGCTGCAGTTTGGCAGGAGACACAGTAGATGGCAGTATATAACATAAATTACCCATTTATCAGACATTTTTATTCCCAGCAGTAACTGACAGAAAACAGCGAGATTACCATCAATGGGTATACTCAGTGTTTGTTCTGGTCCACTTAGAGGGAAATAAAAAAGGAGAGACTTCTATGAAACAGAACAACTTCAAACATAATTCTTGTTTAGTGGATAAGCAATTCTGAATCAGCAAAGTAAACTGGCACTAATTTAACCAATATAGAACCACTGAGAAACAGAGCATTCAGCTTCACTATACTGCTCTATGCTGAAGATTATGGAATTAGGTTTTCAACATACGGCGTTCATGGGATATTTTTGTTATCACTATTTTGTCTTACATTTAAAATAGCATGAACAAATGTAAATCATCCTGTCAAATAATATTCTTAATTGACTTAATACATTCAAAGCTTGCAACTAAAGGCAGTTAGCAAATCAATATATTTTTTTCATTTATGCCAATAGTATTATATATTTATTTAAATGTTATATTGATTTCACACTTTTGATGCTTCAACATTTGAAATATCTGGTACAAAACCGATCACCTATAAAACTTCCAAGTCAGCCACATATAAACTGGTTCATAAGCCCAATAATCGATCTCTTCCCCAAAGGACTTAGGTTTATATATCCTGGCAAACCAAAGAAGCAAATTCCAAAATGTTCTTGGTTTAAGACCCTTTAAGTCTGCCATCAGCTCCATCTCATTTAAACCATAGAGAGTCCAGCTCACACGCATCCAGTGGTGGTAGCATCTCATGGGCAATGAGATAGTTTAAGTCACTTGGGAATGTGTTACATAAGAGCTGTTGGTTAAAGACATCTTGAAATTCACCTGGAAACTTGTTAGCAGCCTGTGCACAGCATGAAGCTAATTAATAGGCAGGCTAGCTTCCATTTCCAACTGGTCTCAATTTGCAGTCCATGTTCAGTGCATTATTACAGCACTGCTTCATACCATTCTGCAAACACACCCATACCAGGGTGACAAGTCACCAGGAAACTCCACGGAGTTCCCTTCACAGTTTCTTATTGATCTTCCATTCAGAAGATGGGGACTGGGAAGATGGCAGAGGAGACAGGTAGTGTGATGTCTAAACCACAGAGATCTCCAGAATTCATGGGAAAGAAAACTCTAGTCCTGTGGAGATACCACCTCTACTACTAACGCACCCCCCCCCCAAACCCTCAGAGACCTCACAATTAAGGGTAATTTGTTGAAAGATTCTGTCTCCCTACAATAGAGGTGTAGAGTTAAAGTTCTATCTCTCTTCCTGTCTGCCACTAACTTGGCATGGTTTAAAAGTGAGGAGTATAGTAAAGACAGGTATCATGGTAGGGCAGTGCAGTATTGCCAATCCCAAATGTTCAAAAATCATGAATCAGACTCACCAAAAAGATGAGATTGGTTTTAAAATCATGAGATTATGTAAAAATAACAGATTTGATCTTTTTTATTAGTCTTCTGTTTTTTGAGCTTTTATGGTGCACTGGGGTCACATTTTGAAGCTTTCTCCACAGCCACGAGGGCTAGAAACTTCATTTTTCTTTAAGAATGAAGGCTGAAATCATCACATATCCATTGGACTCCAGGAGCTGGGGCTTTAAGGAAAACAATAATTATCATGAGAGTTGGCAACACTGAATGCTAGCATTTGAGTGACTGCACTAATGCCTATGATAAGCTTCTTAGTATGTCCAGTGAGAACTAGTTGTTCCCAGAAGCCTGAGCAGAGTAAGAACGAGTAAAGTGCTTGCACAGATAATAAAAATGCCCCAGCCAACATGACTTTTGAGCAGAGGTGGGCAATTATGGAGGACATCTAGAGACAATATCACAGAATCCTTCAACATATGTTCCCTATTGGCATAGTTCAGTGTTGATATATTGTATACTCAATGGCTTGAGCCCATTTTGGTTATAAACTATATTCAAGGCACCAAATTAGCAATATCTGTCAGGTTTATTACTCAAATTTAATAATAGTATAATACAGGAAGAGTGGAATTGTATTGAGCCGGTTTCAGGAAGCTGTCTCATACAGTGCTGTTAAGTCCACCTTACAAAAAAGCTCCCAAAGTTACACTCCTAAAGCTATTCTTTCTATACCCATCCTGTTTACAAGTAAAAAGGTACTGTGTGTGTCATCTGAAACTTGATGTAATCAATCAGCTTTCTTCCTTGTTTTTGTGGTATCACGCTCTACCCTTATCTCTGTTCTGAACACGTGCATTCAAGGTACCATGGGGTATGAAGGCATCTTCTAGGCTTGTACCAGTGTAGATCATATATCTTGTCCTTTTTCAGTGGGACATTCCACTACTGGCCTGTGAGAGTAATTCCCTGCTGTTGCTATGGTAAAACACTCATATGTCCTGACAGTTTCCCTATCTGTTTAAGCCAAAGCTTACTTCTGCTAATTCAAGCTATTATGAGATACTTGATGTGGGAGAACAGAATTGTGGGGAGAGAATAATACATTCAGTTAACATAACTTCCCAGCATTTATACTAATACTGTGTCTAACATATGTATTGGCTAACAATATACAGGTAATGTTTTTCTATACCCCATACCTGCAGCCAACGGCTGTCCTGTTAGGTTGATTTCAACACATCTATGCTAAAACAATACAGTCACCATTAAATAGTCACTATTTACCCAGTGTTATTACAAAGCTATTTTCAAACACCAGTCTGTGGGGGTTGTAATTTTTTTTTATGGTGACCACTGTACATGTACAAATAGTAAGCCAAAAATATTTCCACCCAAGGTATTTTCCAATACTATTCTTTCAGAAAATTGTTCAAAACTAAAACTGATAGGAGGAGGTATCATTAGAATGTCAGGCTGAGCACATCTGCAAACAGAAGAGAATGGAAGTAGGCAATGCAAATTGGAGTAAAGCTGTCATCAGTTTTAAGATTTTTGAGGAGTTGTGACTCTCTTTGTTGCTCTCTTATTCATAAAAGATCAAAACTCTTCACTGAACTTATCAGCCCTGCACAATATGCATCTTTGCTATAAAAAAGAGAAACCCATCAATGGGACATAATGGTCTCTAATTATTCACAGCTCTACTTTCCATTCATATTTATATTCACCAAAAGCTCTACTTAGAATGACAAACAAGGGAAAACGGCAGTTGGTTCCCATAATCTAAGGCATAGTCAGCATCATCAGATGAAAACAAAGTAAGAAAAGCTACACAGCTACAGCTGCTACCTTTCAAAAAAGGCACTATATATTTTAAGCAAACACACAATCTACTTGTAGGAATCAGAGAGTAGAGTCTGGTAATAGGGGTGATTATTTGTCTCAGCGGACCCATTGAGAATGAACCTAGCACCTAGGAGGTACTGTTTTGTATTAGGAGCTATGGAAACTGATTTTATTCATGCTCTCCATCACTATACTAGTGGATCAGAATAGTTCACTTAGGCAGCTTCTTGAAGTCAGATATTTTTTCAAAAATGACAATAATATGAAAAGATTCTCCTCCAGAGGGAAGAAAAACCTGCACAGGCCACCTTCCCTACCATCAAAACCCCTCCACTGGCCCACCTCAGTAAAAAGGGTCCTAGTGCCAACTATAGCTAATTACTAAATGTGTTTTACACATTTTACACACCAGCACAATGTGTATTTTTATGTTGTTTTATCATTTTTCTTACCTTATCCTAATACAGCACTGCAGTCCACACTATGGGGTGTGAGCTGTAGAGTGCTCTAACGTGTCCTAAGTGGGGGAAAAAAGGCACAATCAATCTTTTAACCAATAAGGCAGTACAAGAACCTGCCAGGCTGGTTCAAAACTGGCCACGTGGTAACCCTATTTTCTCTTCCCCTTCCTGCCCCCCTCCCCCAAAAAAACCAACAAAAAACCCAGTGATCTTTGAGGGGATCAAGGATTGGTAAGTGGGTCACAGAGTCTTTCAATTGGTAGTATATGTATTGCAAGTCTACTGTGTACATTTGAGGATGTCTGTTTCTTTTAGAGTCCGATCTCTTCTGTGATTTGGACTACAGACTCTCTGGCTCTGTAAGAGAACAGGCAGTTCCTTCTGGCAGCCATGACAAAGGGTCTCTCCCCAGATGTGAATTTTATATCTTGTACCTTGACTTAAACTATGTTCTTTCTTACCTAAACCTGGATTTGCTGTGAGTCCATTTTACTGGTAAAAACAACAAGGAGTCTGGTGGCACCTTAAAGACTAACAGATCTGTTAGTCTTTAAGGTGCCACCAGACTCCTTGTTGTTTTTGTAGATACAGACTAACACGGCTACCCCCTGATACTTGACATTTTACTGGTGATGCAATAGTACTAGTTTAGTGACTGAAAGTCAGTACTGACTGACAATATTTGGGTTTTCTGTGTGAAAGATATTTTTGTGGTCTCATCTGGTTCCTGGTGGACTGGGTTCCATGTCACAAAAGCCATCTTTACAGTTGGCACTAATTGGCACCTTTGTTGGCAGTATTACAGAGGTCAAAAGTATAATGGGCATGAGGACTGGATTTTTCTCTTACCCTAAATGTGATCCCTCCAGGTCAGGGCTGAGGGGACAGAAAGATCAGGGGCAGTGTGGGGAAGCTTCCACTGCTATAACTAAAGAGAAGACTTCAGTCTCTAGGACTGAGAATCTGGCTGATTTCAGAAGAAATAGCATGGAATTTAATATACATTTTAATTTCTCTATGTGGGATTAGTTAGGATTTTACTAATATGTAATGTTGGCATTTCAGAGACCTACATCTTTCTCTTAGAAATGGAAAATGAGTGAAATTTTGCTGAATTCATGTTTCTGGAGCATGGCTCAGAGAATAACCCGATTATCGAAAGGCCAGGTTCATTGAGGGACTGAAGAAAACAAGTACAGAGCAGTATAGTGATCACTCAGAAACACTTGCATCAACATGGTTGCCACTGTCACAAGCTTTCAGGAGTAGAAAAATCAACACTATTCCCCATGTCTTTAAAAACAAAAGGAAGAGAAATCAACAAAAAACCTTCAAAAAGTCACAAGTGCACCTAACACAGATTTCTCTGCTTTCAGCAAGGTCTGACTTCTTATGACCTAGTTTAATGCACCCGACACAGTTTGTGAGCCTCCAAAGGGCCAGGCATTATTCTGCTAATAGAGTGTGCTGCTTTAAAACCAGATCTGAAAATTTGGAAGTAGGACAGACAGGTGAAAAGGCTTTGGGCTGATACTGCTGTGAAACTGAGCATCTTCTCATAGCATGAGGAAAATTGTTGAACCCTGCAAGGAGGCATGCAAAGACCTGTCACTGCAGCTGAGGCATAGAGGTGGTCCAAAATTTCCCTCAATTTAGCTTGGTTTGCACAAGGATTTTCCTGCACAGTCTCGTGTCTTTCCAGGGTAAACATTTTGTTCACATAGGGTTGGTTTGCTTTGCTGACTGCCCTTCATGCCAGTTGCTGCACTGCAGCGGTATTCTCTTGCAGTTGTTCCACTGAAACCACAACAGAATGCTTTGATATTCCTTGCAAATGGAGAGCATTATAAATGCAATTTCCCCAATGTTCTTGGCATGCTGAGTGGCAGAGGTGCAGTTGAAAATGACCCAAGTAAGATGTGTAGAACACATGCTGTTCGTTGTTCATTAATGGGCTGTGCTCTAAGCTTAAATTAGTTACCTTGACAAGCAGTCACTCTAGGTACAAATTAAATAAAATGTGAAGTTCCCTTCTTTATTGGTTAGCTATAAAGCCATAATAATAGATCTATTAGCCCGTGGCACAATGTTTTCCAAGGAAGTGTTCAAAGTCCCATACTTGGCACATTTAAGACTAGCCTGTACAAAACACTAGTAAAAATACACAAGGGGTCAATCCTGCACTGGAATGGAAGACCATTGACTTTGCTGGTCTTTACCATCTCTAGATTCTATATGCCAAATTCCAGGCAATGAAAACACAAGCCTTTTCATTTGAGAGATCTCAACTCAGTGCATGAAAAGAGACAAATACTGAAAGCAGCAGGCTATAAGGAAGCACTAAGGGATAAAATCCATTCTCAAAGACACAGTATTTCATTGTCTTAAAACTCTCAGGAGTTTTGCACTTTCTGTTGGCAGCTGTGTCTGTGCTTAAACTGGGGGAAAAGAGTATTGTTAGATTCTGCCTGACCCTGATCTGACCCCAGTGGCTGCAGTGTTTGCACCCAACCCCCAGGATTGACCCCACCCCTTCTTTTCTGGTCCCCTCTTTTGCCAAGAATAGCCAATAACTGTCAACATTTCAATATATAACATAAAATTTGCTTCCACTGAATTTGGGGTTTTTGGTTTTGCCTTGCTTTCCCTTGCTCCTTGTTCCCTGCTCTTTTTCTCTTTTGTCTCTCAATGTTCATTTTTATTTCTTTTCTCTGACCCTTTGTTTTCCCCTCACTCTCCCTTTTCCCCTGATCTTCAGTTTTTCCAGCTTTGTTTCCCTTGAAAGTGTTTTCCTCTATTAATTTCTTCTTCCCACTTTTCCACCCGTCAACTCTCCTGTTTCCTTACCCTGCCTTCCATTCTCCAACCCTCCTCATTTCTTCTTCTTCCCTGATCTCACAGCATTCTTTTCCTCTTCTTCACACCAGTTCTCCATCTTACTCATGCCAATCACAACCCATTTCTTCTCCCTCACTTTATTCTCCACCTTACTTTGTCTATCCTGTCTCATTTTCACTCCCCATCCCTCGTTTCAGCCTTTGTCTCCCTGTTTTTCATAACAAGGTCCCTCTCCCCACCAAAGAGCAAAGACCTCACAAGAAGTCACCACTGTGCCCTGTAGAAAGTGGGAGAGACTCAAGGCTATTTCACCAGCCTGGGAACCAACTAGCTGCCTCTTCAGTGTTCCTCACTCTCCTTAAAGAAGGGAATATCTACCACTGGTGCGCCAAACATACCCTTTTAGGAGTGAAGTAACCTATCCTGCTTCTTTTTTTCTCTTTTTGCACCATTCCCAAGCTCCTCCTGCTAGCTTTTGATAAGTAGCCATGTTATGTACACAGCATAACACAGAGAAGTTAGATATAACATCCTCTTGCTGGAAGGTGGCAGCGTGACACTACTTCATGTCTTAGAATTCAGAAAAATAACACACAAGAACCCAAAAACAGAGAGAGAAAAAACGGGGTGCTCCCTAAGGTAGTCTCAACTCACTCCACCTCTCTTTAAGCTGGCTCTTTCCAGAATGACTCTGCTGGTGCATATATGTTGCTGCAGAGCGCCTAGTCTGCAAGCAGGACCAGGAACACCGCCCCCATCCCCCAGCCCTTACTGTGAGAGCTTACAATTCTAACACGGACCTCAAATACAACACAACCAGCACTAAAAACAGCATTGTTAATTTACTTCAGGCCTAGGAGAGGACAAGCAGCTTGAATATTTCTTTAGCTTATAACAGGAGCTGCTCTTCATGTGGGAATCAGTTTAGTTTCCAGCATGACATAATTCCCATCAGTGGCCCATCTCAAGCACTGAGCTGTGTAGAACCTAGGCATGAACAAATCTTGTGGAGGTTGAAGTTCTTGCAAGCTAGATCAAGTTTGTGAGCAGTTCCTCTTGTAATTAAATCCTATTCTTCCCAGTGTGTCTAGTAAAATCATTAGTATGGTACAACATACTATACCAACATAGACAGTTCTGTTCAAATTGACGGAAACTAGGCTATTCTTCTTTCCAATATAGACTTACCAGTTAGTTATAGCTCAATCTTTCTTGAATTGGTGAGTAATTTAAAAAAAATCTGAAAGGTTTGAACAGTACTTTGTGTATCACTCAGAAAGCAATTTTATATTGAAAAAATGTTGCCAAAAAATGTCAACTGGCCCTACTTATATTGTTTTTGGCTTGCCTCAGTGTAAATAAAGCTATCCAGTTATCTTCAAAATCCAGCCACACATTATTGTTTCAATGAACTCCTGCAGTAGTGAATTCCAATATTTACTGTACAATGCTTTATATATAGATAGATGATAGCTGACCTATGAACCAGACTTTTATAGCTTGCCTATGAGACAAACTCCCTGAGTGTTTTGGGAGGCATGATATGAAGGGGGGAAAAAGCTTGCTAAGAATTATCAGAGAAGATCAGAAAACATGTACCAGGATTGATAAGCAAGGAATATTATTTTAAGCAATGTACTAAACAACATGCAGCAGACACTTGTTAGTGAAATTTAATGGACTTACAGAAAGATATGAGTAAATAGAAGATGTCTGTGTAGTGAAAAATGTATTGGAAAATTTGCTAAAAATATTATCTGTCTGTGAAAAAAAGGAAATACTGAGGATAAAACTGTAAACAACTCCCAGCTGAACACAGAACCAAAACCAAAGAACAGTGCAAAGCATTAGTCATCAGGCTGCAAAGGGGGTTCCCTGTGTTATGAACTAACAATTATTTAATAAAAATCAGTCAAGCTGGCTGATCTGTAGTCTCTTTAATTACGAAGTTCAAAGCTTGCTAAAACTGGTAACAATATGCAATTTCAAACATTTACAAGCCATTCATTTCCAAGAATGGGCCCTTAATCTCCAATTATGTAACTGCATAATGATGTCTGCCAGATTCACAGTATCCTCTATTTCTGCACAAATAACAGGTAAAGGGGCTGTGAATGGGAGACCTACTGAGATGCAGAAGGGAGTGCTCATCACAGCCCTCCCCTCTGCCAGCCTGCCCAACCTCCCTCCCTGCTGCTGCAAGACACTGCTCCATGGTGGACCTCATTACACTCCATTTTAATTGCATACTCTTTCCAAAGCATGGTAGTTTCATTGTACTTTCGAGCACCCATACAAGGGAAAAGGGCCTTTACCGCTCACTTTATAAATCCCAATGAGGTCAGCTCTAACTCTTTTTCTCTTCGGACTAGGTAATCCCAACTTTATCAACTATATTTGTCATGTGTGTCAGGAGTTTTTCCAATCTCAGCTATATCTCTTTTGAGCAAAGGTGGCCAAAACGGAACAGATGTTTCTCCCACAATCACCTTCATTCATAACAGGCATTTGGAGAATGCTGCAGAAATATTCATACACATTAAAAACACTTGAATACTAATGAACAGTAAATTGTACAGTGCTTTGAAACAATGAAACAAGCTTGAACTAGTGTCATACAGTTCAAGTTAAACAAAGGTATCTTTGATTCCTAGCCCTAGGGTGAAGGATTCTTTTATAATTGTCTCCTCTGGCTCTAATTTTCATAGTAAACAGAGAAAGGGCACTTCAGACTAGTACGTTTCAATGGGCTAAAATACCTTGCCAGTGTATTCAATATACCTTACATCAAACAGAACATGAGAGGTTTTTTAATCTCCTCATCACTATTTTTAATACATTCATTTATTCCTAAATGGACAGCTGTGGAATAAGTTTAAAGTTAATTAAATGTTTTTAATGAGTTTTTTTTTTAAGGGTGAACATTCAAGGACCTGTTCTGCATTGTATCACTAGCATCTAGAGTTCATCAGAAAATAATTTTTTCTACGTGAAAAGTTTCAATGAAAAATGTTTTTAAATGAAAATGAGAACTTTTCCCAATAATTTTGGTTTAGCTGAAAAGCAATTTTTCTGTTGAAAAAATGTTTTGATGAAAATCTTTTGACAAACTTAGCTAGCAGTACACTGGAAGCACAGTGGACATTAAAATTAAAGGAGAAAATAATCACAAAGTTAGAAATGTAAACTTAATACAGAGACATTCACAGTTTGTGTTGGGCTCAGATTTCACTGCAGTAAAAGTTGCTCATGAGTCTGCAATTAAAAGTGTGCACTGTGGCATCCCTATATCTAACAGGCAAGTATTCAGCAATAGAAGAGCTTGTTTTGGAACTTTCTGCCTTCAATTTATTCCGATGTACTTTTGCCTTAAATTGAGAATGGCTGCATTCAGCAAGCTCCGGTGTTACGTTCTCACCTCAGTGAGTAGGGCTTTGAGATGCCTCGTCCCCTTAATCTGATGAAGGGGCTGCTGCAGTCCAGTGTGCTGAGTTGAGAATATACCCCCCGTCCCAAGTACTCCACACTTGCCCAACGTTAGAAAGGTTTTAAATGACAAATTGCATTAGTCAACCTTTTCGCTGTTGGCATTTAAAAACTTGTTGCCATGGAATTTCAGATAAAATAAGAATAATGATTTTGTGTGATAGTGCATCGTTACCTGAGACCTGCAATGTTTGAGCAATCCCAGTCCTCATTAAGACAATGACTCTCACAATGTGATAAGATGCTGAAAACAGTGACATTTCATAAGAATATGTCACAGGGAAATGTAAATGTATCATGGAAGGGTCAGATACTCAAAATGTTGGAAATAATTAAATCCATGGCTTATTACATATGGGCTAACTCAGATATTCACTCTTGCTTATCAGGTTTTATCAGAGAAATCAATTTAAGATAGTAGGAAAGAATAGGTAATTCAAAACGAAAGTCAAAGATTATATTAAAAGGAAAGGTTAGCTGGTGTATTTCTAAGAGCAGTCAGTAACTATTTTTAATTGCTATGTAGGAGTGTCAGGAGGATGGCACATAGAGAACGCTAATGATTAGAGGAGTATGGACTCAGTTGGGATTTTTAGCCACTGGCTAAGGCAGGGGTTGTTTACAGAGTTGCAAAATGACAGATGAAATATTGGCAGGAATTGTGCTTTCTGGAGTTCCCAGGGGAAGATGTCTGGTGGACCATCCCTTAGCACATCTACCGCTGGATACCCAACCAGCTCTTCTGGGTGGTGAGGGGTTGAGAAGACCCTGTCTCCACTTCCTTTCTGTCCCTCCCAAGGGATATTAGGAAAGAGCCAATGAGACCAGGAACTGCAATTGTGCCAAGCCCTTCTGTGGGAGACTGAAATGAGGTGGAAGACCCCTCATGTCCATTGTTGTGCTGCTATAATGCTGTGCATTCATAATCTGCCCTTAATTATCTTAGTAGGTTCTTGTAGAATTACAATTGGGAGCTTTGACTACCACAATTCACAGACTTCTGGAGCTCAGTTTTTTGCCCTAATTTTACTCCATATAAAGTTTCTCTTATTGAAAGTCACCTCCCCCCCCCCACCCGCCGCCTTTGAAGTGCAATGGATAACTGTGGGACATCCTGCAGAATGCAGTAAACCTGAGAGATTTGTGTCTGTGTGTGAATTCATGAAGCTTGTACAGGGGATGTATACCACTTGAGTACAGATCAATAGTCACTGCAGGACTCAGAGGATCTGGTGGATGTGTGACTATGTGGATCCATTGGCCAACCCTATTTTCTCCATGGCACTGGGGGATACATGCTCTGTAGATGTTACTGGCAAAGTCTGTTTGACAAGAATGATCAGGAAATCCAAGATCTAATTGATCCTAAGCGCAAGGCCTTCTGTGCTTGGCAGAATCACATCAATTACAAACAGAAGCAATACATCCACCATCATCTCAAAGCTGAGGTTCAAAGGAAAACCCATGAAATGAAGAACAAGTGTAGGGAGAACAAAGTGAAGGAGATCCAACAACTTGCCGACACCTATGACGCACAAATTCATAAATGCTACCAAAGCCCTTTATGGTCCCAGCTCTGTAGGGATCCTCAGATCCAGGGATGGAGCCAACCTCCTCAGGGACAATGAACTGATCAATGCACAATGGAAGGAATACTTTGGAGATCTCCTGATTTGTGACTCCAATGTTGACGAAAGCATCTTTGACTTAATCCCTCAACACCCTATCAAGGATAACCTCAGAACCCAACCACCATTTGTTGAGGTAAAGACCATCATTAAATAGAAGAACAACAATAAGGCATCTAGACCTGATGGAATCCCCACCAAAATCTTCAAAAAAGGAGAAGTACTGGCTCACCAGCTTCATTTCTTAATCCTCAAGATTTGGAATTAAGAAGAAATCCCAGCTGATTTTAGGGATGCCATGATTGTGACCATCTTCAAGAAAGCAGATAAATTGGATTGTGGAAACTATTGAGGAATTGCCCTGTGGTCCACCTCCGGAAAGATTCTTGCCAGAATTCTCCTCAACTGGCTGCTCCCCTTGGGTGGGGAAATCCTTCCAGAATTGCAATGTGGAGTCTGACCATCTCAAGGTACCACTGACATGATCTTCACTGCCAGCCAACTTCAGGAAAAGTGCCACAAGCAACATCAACCTCTGTACATGGCCTTCATTGACCTCACAAAAGTATTCAACTCCATCAATTGTGAGTGTCTGTGGAGAATTCTCCTTAAATTTGGATGCCTGGCAGAATTTGTTGCTGTCCTCCAATTCCTCTATGACAACATGTCTGTGATGGTCATCAGCAGTGGATCTGAAATGGACCCCTTCCTAGTTAAGACAGGACTTAAGCACGGCTGTGTCATCACTCCAACTCTTTTCTCCATCTTCCTTGCTGTCATCCTTCTTCTCATCACTGACAAGCTCCCCTCCGGACTTGACATCCAATACAGAACGGATGTCAAGCTCTTCACCCTCATTTGCCTCCGATACAAGACAAAGACTATCACTAAATCAGTCACTGAACTCCAATATGTGGATGACTGTTCCCTGTGTGCCCATTTGGAAGAAGATCTTCAAAAAATAGTTGACACTTTCTCTGAGGCCTACAACCAACTCAGCCTCACGCTCAACTAAAGTACTCTACCAACAGGCTCCGAATCATCAGGATCCTGCTCCCATAATTCAGATAAATTAAGAGACCCTGGAGACCGTCGAGCACTTCCTTTACCTCGGCAGCTATCTGTTGTAGAAAACTGACATTGATGAGGAAATGCAACATCAGCTTCAATGCGCCAGTGCAGCTTTAGGACACTTCAGAAAACGTGTCTTCGAAGATTCTGACATCAAGAATCAAACCAAGCTTCTCATGTGTCAGGCCATTGTTATCCCTGCTCTCTTGTATGGTGCTGAAACCTGGGTCATGTACAGTAGACACCTCAAAGTTCTTGAACGATACCATCAACGGTGCTTCCACAAGATCTTCCGAATCAAGTGGGATGACCGATGCACCAACATCAGTGTTCCATCCCAAGCCGAAACCTCCACACTGAAGCTATGATCATCTATCACCAACTCTATTGGGCTGGTCATGTTCTTCGAATGCCAGAAAATCGACTCCCAAAGCAGGTTATGTTCTGACAACTGAGGCAGGCAAAAAAAGCACTTGAAAGACACCCACAAAGCCAATATGAAGAAGTGCAATATTGACATAAACTCATGGGAAACCCAAAGTCTCGAACAACCAAAATAGAAAAGGATCTTGTGGCAAGGATCCCAGGATTTTGAGATTCAACAGAGACAACAGGAAATGGAGAAATGGGAAAGGAAGAGAGAATACGCTGCAGCTCGACTCAACAATCCAGATCCACCCCTTCCATTGGGAAATGTCTGCCCCAATTCTGACAAGATCTGTGGATCCTAGATCAGTCTCATTAGCCAGCTGCGGATCCACCAGCGAAAACTGGCTATCATTTTATGGAAGACAATCATCCTCAAACTTGCCGACGACTGGCAAAGTGGAGCTGTAGCAATGGTTGCATAGTCACTCCGCAATGTGTGTCTGTGGGCTCTATTGCCCTGATGGTTATGGGAACCCCTAGTGCCACTGGTGCAAGAGACCCAGCCAGGGTAGAAGGCAAAAGATTTGTTCCATGGAAAATCACATCAGATATAAAGAGAACTTCCTCCTATCCTCTCAGGCCTTTTTTGGCTTAGGATCAGGGCTATTTTCCCTCCATCCTCTTTCCCCATTTCTCAATGTGTTTACATAAACCATAGGGACACTCTTGAATCTTTTTGCTCTATTAAAAAAAGGTATTACAGCAACAAAACAAGAGAATAAAACCTTTGTACACAGAAGCAGCAATCTAAAGCTTCCTTTTGGCTCTCAACACAGAGAGAAATTAAAAAGATCCATCCTGACAACTTTACACCTCAAAAATAAAAACATACATGAGCTTTTTTTTAAACAGGTTCTCAAAAAATCAATTGCAATTATTTCTTCATTAGTCTGTACTGAAGTGCCTAAAAGAAAACTATCCTTTTTATTTTCAACTTTTCTAAGACCTCTTGAGCTCTTTGGTTCTCTTCTCACTCCCAGGAACAGATTTTAAACTTATGCACCTGAAGTCAGAATTTCAGGAAAAATTGGCAGGCCCCACAGGGTACCTGATAGCCATAGTAAGTTGTTAGAAAGGTCACCCACACCTCTATTACATAAAATGATAGTGTTGCATATCAGATAGCCAATCCTAGCTATTTTAAACTAAAAGTGCCACAGACAACCTGCTGATATAAAATATAGTGGATAATGCTGCTTTGTACTGTCTATTTCATTAATATCCACAAGAATATGGTTTAAGGGACTCTGAGTTAAGAAGACAGGCAAGTGACATTAGAAATATTTTATATAAAAGTATTACCAACAAATGTCGTCATTCAGTAGCATTTTAAGTTTAACCTACAGAGCCTGATCCAATGAAGTTAACAGGAGTCTACTGACTTCAAATGGGCCTTGGATCAGCTCATCGGCCATGACATACTGGGTTACATGAGTAACACATAAAGCCTAATATGCTTTAGAGGAAGGTGCAACAAACCCAATAGTGGATGATTATGAAATAAGCTGCCCCACAGGGTAAGTTTCTACTTAACCTACCTTAGTGATTGCTTTATGCCCTAAGTTAACTGTTGGACAGAAATCAAAGCACAGCAGCGGCTGCAGATATCCCTTTCCCACTATAAGAATACCTTGAGTTCAATTTGAGCTTCAAAATTGGAGCTGCAAAAACTATTCACAGCTAACAATGTGTCAAATTCAGCCCTTTTGTCAAAATGTGAAAGATCAAAATCAAAACTATGCCTTTAAAAAGCATAAACTTTACTTCTGATTGCTGTACTGTCACTGCTCACTAAAGAATATAACCATCATTTCTATCAATACTTGACTTTTCTGAAAAATTCAGTTCTGTTGTCCTACACATTTCCCTTAAGGGGAAAAAAATGGAGGAAGTTCTATTTGCTCTGCTTGGTTAAAAGATTAATTATTACTTTCCAAATATCTATCTTTTCATGGCTTTGTCTACAGGAAATAACATTACATTGGAGGATTGCATTTTATTACATTTACATCCATCACGTGATTTCAGTCATTGACTAAATACTTGCACATTGCACCAGCTACCTTGTTCTCCATTATTTCTAATTGAGAAACTTATTTACCAAAAACAGTCAGTAAAGGCCCATCCTACTCCTAAAAATCAGTTCCAAGTTGTGTATTTCGCAAATCAGAATTTGTAACATAGTTAGGCATAACAGACACACTAACAGGATATGAACTTTGTTTTACAATGATATACTGCCAAGATTTTTACATCCCTGTATTTATGACATTGTCTATATTTCATTACCCTTTTCCAGATATTTCACTGCTTCAATTCTACATTTTAACAGAGGTGTCTTCTAGGGAGGAAATTTATGGAATAAGCTTGATTTCTTTTTTCTGCAGCTCTGAACTCTCTAGGCATCTTTTCCATCTCTGTCACTCCTCTTGATGAAATGAATCATCTCCCTCTGCTGTCTGTAGCTCTCCACAATATCTCTGGAGAGTAAAAAAAAAAGAAAGGTATAAAGCAAAGCTGCTAAAAACAAAACAAAAAAACTCAACTAATTTAAAAGTGAATGTGCCCTTTAAAAACCACAACACCTCAGTCTGTTCAGGATGAAGACTCTCCATAATATCTTGGCATGTGCTCATAAATTCATACTTAAGGCCAGAAGAGACCATTGTGATCAAGTAGTCTGACCTTAGTACATCACAGACCACTGAATTTTACCCAGTAATTCCTGCATTATCCCCGGTTACTTGTGGTTGCACTGGAGCATATCCTTTAGAAAAGACACCCAATCTTATCTTAAAAATTAAATGTTGGAGAATGCACCACATCCCTCAGTAGGTTGTTTCAGTGATTAACTTCCTTTACTGTTATAGTTCCAAAGTACAAGATTCTTCTTAGCTGACATCTTCCCCATTTTCTGAGGATGGGCTTGAAGAATGTGGGCTCTTTTTTAACATCCACTTGGAAGCAGCAGCCAGAACTTTTCTCCTCATAGTGCTTTGCATAGCTATCGAAGAGCATATTTTTTTCTGGACCATTTGCAGGGAAAAGGCTAACCTTACCCTACTTACTGTGGTTTAGGAATGTACATTCTGAGTGTTTTTCATTCTGGTTCCTCTTCTTCTTGAAGTACATAGGCAGAATGGAGACTAGAGTGGCAATGAGAGTGTTAGGTAGAACAGGAAGTGTTCTTTAGATCCACAGTAGAGTCCCTGCTCTGGCTACATGCTTTAGGCAGAACAAGAAGTGCTGATTAAAAGAGGTGTGGACTGACCATTTTCAGTGATGTAACACCATTGGCATGACTAGAAGTGGCAGACCACTACTGTTCTATTTCAAAACAATAAAATACCAGGACATTGCTTCACCTCCTTTCAGCCTCACCTCAAACCTGCTTGCAAATTTAACACTGCCTTGTGGAGTACTGAGATGCCCATCATGGTCCACAATGTGCCACACTGTACTGCTTCTTCATTAGACTTTGTTCAAAAAGTGTTTCTGTATTAGTGAATGAGGGGAAAATGAGCAATGCTTGTTTTTTGCTTGTTTTTACTCATATTAGTGATGTTACAAAATATCCAAAAGCCAATAAACACAGTGAAATTGCAATAAAAATGATGGTGCTTGCATTTCAGGACATTTTCAGAGGTTACGGACAAATTCTCAGGTTACAAGGAGACGTTTTTTCAAGTGATCATGTACATTTCAATTAATGAAGAAAAGGACTTTCCAATTTTTTCCTTTCCATCATTTTCTGTCAATATATATCATATATCCTCTTACATAGACAGAATTGTTCATCTAAAACAGTGGTTTTCAAACTGCGGGTCATGACCCAGTACTGGGTCATGGAATGTAAGGTATTGAGTCGCAGCGGCTCTGGTCAGAACCACCGACCGGGCCATTAAAAGTCCCATAGGCGGTGCTGCTTGGCTAAAGCAGACTAGTGACATCCTGCTGCACCCCGGGGGGGCATCAACAATTTTCTTCAGCTGAGTCACCAGAAAAAAAGTTTGAAAACCACTGATCTAAAATCATTCAGTGGGGGAGTTATAAACTCTAATACTTTCTTTTGTAACTAAACGTAACATTTTATGGAGGCGGATGTGGAACTATATATTGCATCTTAAACCCATAAAAAATTGAATATATCAGGGAATTATATTTTGAAAGCTGGCTCCAGATGCTGGGGACCCTAATTTAATATTTAGTTTAAAATTAACATTTTTATAGCAAAAGCTTGAAGAAGCTCTTAGTGAATATATTAAAACAAGATATTTTATTTTCTGTTAAACTGGCAGTGCAATTATTCCCTTTAGACATGTTACAAATGCTTCTTATGAGACTGAATGAAATATTACTTTTTCACTTTTAATAAAACTCTAATAAACTTTCTGTGCAGGGCTCAATCCAACACTGCAGTATTTGAGTTCACTTTGCAGTAAGAGTGTTGTAAGATTAGTTATTCCGAATGCACCTGTACGTTGGTAGAATGTAGAACGTAAACTCTGAAAGCTCGTAAAGCCTTAGTCACTTTTGAAAATGGGACTTGGGTGCTTTTAAAATTGTACCCCTGAATCACATATTTAAAGTTGAGCATATGCTTCAGTGCCATCTTGAACAGGGATGAACTTAAACATATGCTTAAATGTTTTACTGAATTGGGACCTTTAAGATAACTTCAGAATTAAATTGACATTAAAAAATCTCCAAGCTCAGGGTTCAACTCGGTCCTAGTGTGCTGTCTGCACAAGTCTGCCTTCCTAAAGAAAGGCTCTCTTGAATAGCCACTCTAATAACCTTTCCCTTGAAAACCCACATAAGGGGGAAGAAGAACTGAGCTGAAGTTCTCCCTCGGACCAGGCAATTATTCCTTCATGATATCATGGTGCTACACATTTGTAGTTAACCATCAATGTATGGATCATAAGATTTAGAATGTGCAGAACTCCAAAATACTGTTGAAGTCTTATAGGAATCAGTTAAATATTTTTTGACATTCGTAATTTTGACTAACTGTTTTGGTAAAATTTCCATGATAAAATGGGGGCAAACTTTTTGCAAAAATGTCATTCCATTTTCAAACTATATGAAATAGTGATTGATACGTCTCAGCGTTTTCTTACCTGAAACATATCTGAGCTTTATTGGGGCTGGAAATTTTGATTTTTTTTGTTGTGAGATTTTTAACACTTGGGTTTTGCTGGACTTGAAATACTGTGAGAACAGTTTCTTGTGCCATTTCGGCAATTATACATCCTGCAGCTAGCTGACATTAGGGCCTACAGAAGTATGCAACCAAAAATGAAAGTGCATGTGTAAAAGGTTAAAGAACTGTTTTGAAGTATTTTGCAAAGTTTCAGGTGAGTATCTAATTTATCCACACTGTTTCACTCACCCTCGTTTTATGGTAGGATTTTAAAGTTGTATTTTCATTTTCAGAAAAAGTTAACAGCAAGTTTGTCTGGTTAGTTGCTGGTAAAAACAAGTTGTTCATGACTGCTTTTCCTCTATTAGAGATAAAACACTTTCACCATCCTAGAATCTACAACTCCTACCACTTCCACTTTGTAATTATTTTTCTGTATTGGTGCTGACAACTTGTTTAGCAAGGAATGGGCATTGACAAAGCAGGGAACTGGAGATAACCATTCAGAGTGGACTGAGAGGGGGAAAAAAGTATGTTGGAAGAGCAGAAAGTTGGTGAGAACATAACTCCAGGGTACACATTTACCTTCCACACTTATAAAATATTTTCTCAGGAAAAGCCAAGTCAAAGGAGAGTCAGCTGGAGAACTGGACAATTAACTGCTTTACTACTACCCCCAAAAATGTGCCACTCATCTCAAACCAGACTTTAAGAGATCCCCAAAATTATAGTCTAATGACAGTTTGGCATCTAATGTCTCAATTCCACTTTCTACTGCACAGGTATCTACATCATGCAAAACATCCACATAACTGGGACCATCAGTGGGGGTCTCAGTAGTGGGAACAAAAATTGATCTTTTACCACTATACATGAAGCTCACCATGCATCCTCTACTGTAAATCCCTCATCCGGTAAATTTATCCATGATGGGCACCATGAGGGCAGACGACTATGTGATGGATTAAACAAGTCTTTAATTAATTATAGATGTGTCACATGATGCAATTTTGTCATGACCTTTTCTATGATTTCCTCTCTGCAAACGCTGGGTGGAGCAATATTGCAGAGAACCGGTAACCATGGTAGAGGAGTAGATTTAAGTGTGCCTGGTGGAATTTAGTTGTACGTCGATCATCTTTGTGTGGGATAAGCAAGCCCATACTGGAACTCAATACTCCTGATATAATACGCTGAATAACAGAGTGCCAAGGCTGAAGTGTGTAATGTTTGGGCATTGGCGTCCCATGTCATTCCAGTCAGTTTTCCGAGCAGGTTGTTGCACGTTTTGACCTTAATCGCTGTCTTTGTAAGATGGTCACAATATGTGAGAATTCTATTCAATGTGATGCCTAGATAGACCAGGTATGAATCATACTTTATTCACTGACCATTGAGAACTATGTTCAGCTCTCTGCCTGCTTGTGCTTGATGTAAGTGGAAGACACTCAACACAGTCTTACTTCCACTTGGTATCAGGCGCTGAAGACCCAGATTACACACTTCCCTACTGAGCACCCTAACCTGCAAGCAAGGCTAGGAAACCCCTGACACTTAAAGCAATAGCTTGCAATTTAAATACAGTGTTCTATACCCCACAGAGACCCTTTAAATTTCCCTGGTCCAGCTCCACTTGGGCTAGCTGCAAAAGGTTTTCAAGATAAAATTACCTCAAACAAAGAAACACAAACCTTTGATAGCAAAAGTCTTTTCCTCCCAGGCATCTCTGCTAGGGTGTAGCCTTCCACCCTTCCACCACAACTTGGAGGATAGGTCTCAATATCTCAGTCCTTTCTCCCCAGTGCTAGGAGAGACATGCAGTCCTTCCCCTGCTAGTGACTTAACCTCTCAGAGAGAGGGGAGGGAGCTTTTTGTGCTCTTTCTCTGCCCTTCCCCTACCCCAGCCCCCACCCCAGTTTTGTCTTGATTGGTTGGATTGTTGATTGATTAATTGATTGATTGGGAGAGAGGGGAGCTTTGCCCCACCCTACACTACAAGGCAGGGCCTCCCAGAGGATTCAGGGGGCCTGGGGCAAAGCAATTTCGGGGGCCCCTTCCATAAAAAAAAGTTGCAATACTATATTCTCGTAGAGGCCCCTGTGGGGCCCGGGCCTGGGGCAAATTGCCCCACTTCTCCCCCCTCCCCTCTGGGCGGCCCTGCTACAAGGATCCTAGAGCCAGGTCCTTAAAGGAAAGACTCCCTGAGACTTGGTCTTCCCCTGGGACTATTCCTCTCTCCCTACATCTGCCCTTGCAGTCCCCAGGGTCTTCATTTGGTTGAGACTGTTTGTAACAGGGGTAGCCTGGATCCCATTCCCAGCCCCATCAGATACGTCTTTTCCTTAAAGGGCCAGTATACCCCATTACAAGAATGAAAAAAGTCATAGGCCCAATTCACAAGAAACAGCATATTTCATCTTTCAGACTTATTCAAAAGGTGAAAAGCCAAGCAAAATGAAGACTGACAATATTCAAAAGGGAGTATAGTATAATCGTTGCTACTTTCACTGGGAGGTCGGTAATATGACATCCACTGGTCAATCGACGACATTGGTATGTTAATGAATTTGCACAAAATACAGAGCATGAAAAACACCAACACTTAACAGAAGCACCACGTGAAGGTTGTTGCTTTTTCCCACAGGGGAGTTTGTTTATACATTAAAAAGGCAAAAAAAAAAAAAAAAGAAAGAAAGAAGACAAAAAAGTAAAGAAGAGATGTAACCTTGAGACTAGGGCCCTGATACAGCAAGGTACTTAAGCACATGCCTAACTTATACACCGAGATAGTTTCACTGAGTATAAGGAGACTACTCACATGCTTAAAATTGAGTACATACTTAAGTACCTTACTGAACTAAGGTCGACAATTGCATAAACATTTAAAACCACACACACACACACACTTGAAATCAGCCTTGGCTAAAGTCTTAATTGCATCAGAAAGCAACAGAGGTGTGATCCTTGCTCTTTCTGGATTATTAATGAATGTTATCAGTTTCCTGTTTAGAGTGTAGTTCAAGTTCAAGCCTAGTTTGCTGGGGTAAGTCACATGGTATTTATGTTGTGTCCCTGACTGGCCCAGCTCAGCGGACTTAAGCCAGTTTCTCAAACAGAGAGGGAGCATCTTATTTGAACTCTCTGACTCAGCTGGAGAAGTCAGAATGATTTATTTTCTTCTAGTCCCTGTGTCTGACTCTAGCAGGCAGATGCCTAGTACATTATTTATCATCATATTTAAATCTCTCAGTTATTGAGAACTGCCTCCTTAATAATGTATGATATCTTGAATCACAATTATTAATGCCTATGTTGGATGGAAGACATGTCTCCCTGAGTAGAATTCTGTAGTTGCATCAGCACTGAGACTAAACCCTGCTTTTCTTTGCGGTGAGCTAATCAACTAGTGCAAATAGCCATCAGCCAAAAGCCTCACCTTTGCAACAAGGTTCAATCCGGGAAAACTTGTTTTGTTGTATAGTACTGTGAAACTTTCCAAACTTCAGGGCCAGTGAATTTATGTGAACAGGATCTGATAAAATTTGTGAACTGCTTTTTCAACCCAAACTGGAAGGGTTTGCACAGCTCTGCGTGATGCACAAATACTCATAGTAATTGGGTTGATTTATTCAAAGGCCTTGACCTATTCGTTTGGTGATGAATCATGACTGGCCTATCATACTCACTCACCCAGCCTTGACATTGCATTCAGAATTTTCATTATTCCTTCCTAGAGGCATACCCACAAACTTTGTTCTCATGGGTTTTCGCCATGCAAATTCTCATTTGTTGCTATGGGAATTGGGGATCTAAACCACCTAATACTGCACTGACACTCACAGTTAAGGTCAGGAAAGCATTTTTAGGGACACTTGAATGGCCAGAAATGATGCATAAAGTAACAGTTGGAGATTTTGTTTAAAAAAATGAATCATTTCTTTATTTCAAAACCACTTAAATCTTATGGTCTTACCAAATAATTTATTATTGCCTTTGGGAAGCAGTTCCTGATGTTGCTCTTCAGTGTCTGATTTTACAAGCCTTATCCCTGATTTCTAGATCATGGAGCCGAGAGGCAGGGCGTGATTGGTTATTGCCTCAGATACACATGGAGCAGGGAAGAGGTTGTCATTGATCATTTAATGTGAAGCAAAGAAATCAAATAACAAGACAAACATACAGTTCTGCGGTGATCTTGAAGCCTACTTTTGCCGCCTCCGACTCAAAGAATACTTTCAAGATAACACTGAACAGTGCACTGACACACAGATACTTTCCCACCAACAACACAGGAAGAAGAACTCCACATGGACTCCTCCTGAGGGTCGAAATGACAGTCTGGACCTATACATAGAATGCTTCCGCCGACGTGCACAGGCAGAAATTGTGGAAAAACAACATCGCTTGCCTCATAACCTAAGTCATGCAGAACGCAATGCCATCCACAGCCTCAGAAACAACCCTGACATTATAATCAAAGAGGCTGACAAAGGAGGTGCTGTTGTCATCATGAACAGGTCTGACTACCAGAAGGAGGCTGCCAGACAACTCTCCAATACCAAATTCTACAGGCCACTTTCCTCAGATCCCACTGAGGAATATACTAAGAAACTGCACCATCTACTCAGGACATTCCCTACACTAACACAGGAACAAATCAACATACCCTTAGAGCCCAGACCGGGGCTATTCTATCTACTACCCAAGATCCACAAACCTGGAAATCCTGGACGCCCCATCATCTCTGGAATTGGCATTCTCACTGAAGGACTATCTGGATATGTGGACTCTCTGCTCAGACCCTATGCCACCAGCACTCCCAGCTATTTCCGTGACACCACTGATTTCCTGAGTAAACTACAATGCATTGGTGACCTCCCAGAAAACACCATCCTAGCCACCATGGGCGTGGAGGCTCTCTACACAAACATCCCACACACAGATGGAATACAAGCTGTCAGGAACAGTATCCCTGATGATGACACAGCACAGCTTGTTGCTGAGCTCTGTGACTTTATCCTCACGCACAATTATTTCAAATTTGGTGACAATATATACTTCCAGATCAGTGACACTGCCATGGGCACCCGTATGGCCCCACAATATGCCAACATTTTTATGGCTGACTTAGAACAACGCTTCCTCAGCTCTCGCCCACTCACTCCCCTTCTCTACCTATGCTACATTGATGACATCTTCATCATCTGGACCCATGGGAAGGAGACCCTGGAAGAATTCCACCACGATTTCAACAGCTTCCACCCCACCATCAACCTCAGCCTGGACCAATCTACACAGGAGGTCCACTTCCTAGACACCACAGGACAAATAAGCGATGGCCACATTAACACCACCCTATACCAAAAACCCACCGACCGCTACGCCTACCTTCATGCCTCCAGCTTTCATCTGGGACACACCAGACGATCCATCGTCTACAGCCAAGCACTGAGGTACAACCTCATCTGCTCCAACCCCTCAGACAGAGACCAACACCTACAAGATCTTCACCAAGCATTCTCAAAACTTCGATACCCACCCAGACGTGTACCCAGAAGCCTCCTGTTACAAGACAAGCCCAAGAAAGAAACCAACAGAACTCCATTGGCCATCACCTACAGTCCTCAGCTTAAACCTCTCCAACACATCATCAGTGATCTACAACCCATCCTGGACAATGATCCCTCACTTTCACAGACCTTGGGAGGCAGGCCAGTCCTTGCCCACAGACAACCCACCAACCTTAAGCATATTCTCAGCAGCAACCACGCACCGCACCATAACAACTCTAACTCAGGAACCATTCCATGCAACAAACCTCGATGCCAACTCTGCCCACATATCTACACCAGCAACACCATCACAGGACCTAACCAGATCAGCTACAACATCACCAGTTCATTCACCTGCATGTCCACCAATGTTATATATGCCATCATGTGCCAGCAATGCCCCTCTGCTATGTACATTGGCCAAACTGGACAGTTACTATGTAAGAGGATAAATGGACACAAGTCAGATATCAGGAACGGCAATATACAAAAACCTGTAGGAGAACACTTCAACCTCCCTGGCCACACAATAGCAGATGTAAAGGTAGCCATCTTACAGCAAAAAAACTTCAGGACCAGACTCCAAAGAGAAACTGCTGAGCTTCAGTTCATTTGCAAATTTGACACCATCAGATCAGGATTAAACAAAGACTGTGAATGGCTATCCAACTACAGAAGCAGTTTCTCCTCCCTTGGTGTTCACACCTCAACTGCTAACAGAGGACCTCACCCTCCCTGATTGAACTAACCTTGTTATCTCCATACTGATTCTTGCCTGCATATTTATACCTGCCTCTGGAAATTTCCATTACATGCGTCTGACGAAGTGGGCATTTACACACGAAAGCTTATGCTCCAATACATCTGTTAGTCTTAAAGGTGCCACAGGACCCTCTGTTGCTTAAGACAAACCTATTGTTTTACTTTTTATAAGTATATCAAATGTATATAGGTTGTTGGGCCTGAACACAGGACAGTAAATAACAACAAGCCAAGACAAAGAAGAATCAATAGCGATGTTGTTTTATAAGTGAAGTATTTGTTTTGCCTCAGCAGTTCCTTGTTGGAGTGCCAAACTTCTTTTTTTTCCAATAAAAGCAATTCAACAGCAGGCTCAGAACAGTAGGAAACCTCCAAGACATACATAACTGATAATTAACACAATCTGTCTCTGTTAAAAAATACAATATCACCTCAATTTAGGCCCAAACCTATGGTCAATAAAAATGTTGTCATGATATTTTTTATTAATTCCAATAAATGCAATTTTTGGTTTGAATTTAAAGTTTTCTCTCCAGCATTTGCAGCACAAACCCTGCAATTGTATGCTAGCACACGAACACCAGACAGTGAAATTATTTTCATTGTCGAAGCCGAGAAAAATAAAATCAACAAACAGCATTAATGGTCAAAATTAAACTAGACTTTTTTTAAAAAATTCTTAAAATAATTTAAATAAATAGGATTGAGTGAACAGCACAAAAAACATTTCCATGAATATTTGTTTGAATTTAAATAGGAATTTGCTATGGCCATGTTCTCATTCTTTTTGTGTTTGCTTCCTTCAAACATTTGTAGGACTGAATTTTACTAATATGAATGATCATGGAAAACCATTTTTAAGTTCACAAGCTCAAATTGTCGTGGAAAGTGGATTTTAAATTTGCTTTTTGAAAGTCTTCATTTCAGAAACTTAATTATAAAAATTATGTTAATGGAACCAGTAAATAGAAATAATACTTTTTGGACAATCTTAACAGAGCAGTTCAGATTGTTAATATAGGGCATCAGGTAGCAAGCAACAGAGTAAATAATTTGAACTAATGAATATATCTAAGAAAATAATGATTGTTCAGAGATGCCACGTGAAGAGAAAGAGAAGCAAAATTTGTCAAACAAGTTATTCATTATGAATTTCATTCAACTCTAGTGATAAAGACTGGTAAGTGAAATTTTTAATCAAAATAGAATTTTAAACTTAGCAGTGCTTCTTTAAAGGATGCTTCCTTAATGTTTGTTTCAGCCAAAGAACTACTTGCACCTATTCTCTCTCCTTGAGACATGATGAAGGAAATTCTGGGAAGTACCAGTAGGTACAGAGTTCAAGACTTCCAAAAGTGACTATTTATTTTGGGTGCTTCAGTTTTTGAGTGGCCAACTTGAGATGTCTTAAAGGTGCCTCACTTTTTAGAAAGTGCTGACCACCCATCACCTGATAATCAAACCCCTTTAATGGGTCTCAAGTTGAGCACCCAAAAATAGGACCAGATGGTGTCCAAGTGTCCCATAGGTATACAAGATAGGATGGCAGGGACAGACAGGGAACAAGATGCATCACCCTCACCCCGCCCACTCCACTCTGTTTTCAGACTCTTTGTGGCAGCCAGGCACAACTGCAGTCCTTGCACTCCTTGCCCATACACGAGGCACTCACCAGCAGAGCTAGTGGTGTTAGGGTGACCAGACAGCAAGTGTGAAAAATCGGGACAGGGGTGGGGGGTAATAGGAGCCTATATAAGAAAAAGACCCAAAAAATCGGGACTGTCCCTATAAAATCGGGACATCTGGTCACCCTAAGTGGTGTGTACATAACGGCACCCCCGATGGAGTAGTAGTAGCAGTGCTTCCCCTGCATACTGAGGAATTCTGTGAGGATTTTATTTTCTTGAGAGACAATTCTTCCCGGAGTTCCCCTTAAGATGGGATGACTGCTCTGCCCCTACTGCAGGACTGATCCTAAAAAATAGCACAATTGAGCCCTTCCTAGAAACTAAAGTAACAGAAAAGTAAGAATTCCTTAAGGTTGGATTACACTGCACTCTAAAGGGACTAGCGTGTGGAGTAGAAAATTTGAACCTGCTAGGCCACCACACTTTGAAGTGGTGACCGGAAATTTTGAGAAGTACCCGAAGTCTCGGCTAGGTTATATGGTGTGTGGCTGTGGCTCTGTATGTCCCCCATAGGGCCTCAGTTCTGTGCAGCTGATTTTGTCTCAGGCTCACAGTGCTGCAGTAAGTACTACAATGGGGAGAAGAGTATGACAGGTACAGGGAGCAGACCTGAGCTCCTCTGTAGCCATATCTCCTAGGATTATTTAATACAACAGCAGTGCCTGAACTGCTTATAGCACGCGACCAGATGACAATCCATCTCAATCTTTCCTTAGTGAAAGCAACACCAAAAACAAATTTAAGAAGTCATACCACCGCTAAAACTACCCTCAACTGGTTTGGTTGAAGGCAGTGAATTATTCTTCATAATTACAGAAAAATACCCCACATTGCCACTCCTACCCCCTGAGAAAGCCTCTAGTTCAGACTGAGCAGTCCTTTTTCAATCCCTTTAATTGAGCTGCTCCAATTGTTGTCATGCTCCTGCTAATAAGTATTTTAATCCTTAGTAACTACTGAGGTGTAAACCTTGAAAGACATCTGAGTTTTCCTGAGGGTGAAGAGCTATTACAGATCATTGTAACTGGAGAACTGTGCTGATTTGACAGAGATGTCATGGCAGGAGTAACTGCATATATGCACAGGGTGGAACGCCAAGGTATCATTGTTGTTACGGGCTATAGGCTTGATTCACTTCTAGGTTTCCACTGGCAGAAGCTGCATGGAGAGGGGTTGCAGCATGTCAAGTATCAACACTTGGGAATCATCTGGGAGCCCCAACATTCAGGGCACCGGAGACACACTTGATTCAGTAAAGCTGATACTGCCAGTTGACTCTTCAGGGAAGGGCTACTCTCTTTTACTCTCTTGTGAAAGAAGCTTCCCCTATTCACATAGGGGTGAATCAATCCCCATTCCTTTAATTTTACCAGAGATGTCTTTGTGCTGAAGTCTGCAGTCGTGATCAAATCGCAATGACAAGTTAACTAAATCATCATTCTTAACATGCCAGAATGCCTTTGCTATTTTGTGTGGTTTTCATGGCATTCAGATCAAAGTGTAACTTATGAATACAAATGTAGCGAATAGAAATGTATAATAAACAGACACCAGCCCAAACCAAAACCTGGGAGCCAGACGCCTTTGAACTTGGTGGAAATTTAGATCCTGATCCAAACATTGCAATGGGGCCAAACCACAATCCCAGATTTTGCCCCCCTCTGCACCCCCTTTGGAAAAGATTGTATCTTAATTGGAACTTTCTAAACAGATCTAAACAGAAGCAAACTTCCCAGTTTGGTATCCTCAGCACGTGGCTCTCCAGGACAATTCACAGATGCTCCCCCTTTGAATGTATATGATATATTTCATTGTTTCAATTTGAAGTTTTCCAAAAGATACTTAAACTAGTGACCACATCCCTCTATAAGAAAAGGATGCTCTCCTGCCTTCCCCGCCCCACCAAATTGAACGCTGGGAATGGCATGTGCAGAGCTTCGTGGAAAAGATCATTAACTCATGTTTTCATTTTTAAAAAGGCAGCTAAGTTGTGGAGACAGGTATATAGATTTATTCATAGAAGTATTCCAAATCTCAATATATGCTATGGTGAACTTAATTTACTAGAATGCATCACTATGGCTATGTATATATTTTTAACCTGCGCTGTTATTACAAATAAAAAATATGCTGCATTGGCTGTCATAACAATTTGCTAGGCTTCACAGAACATTTTTAAAAAAAAGAGAGATTGATATTGTCGAGATCGCTCTGCTAATGAATCAGGCAGATAAAGCAGTGTTCTGCTGATGCTGTTGCTAACAGTATGTGCACAGTATTGGATGTGTCTATAATGATGCAGTTGTAGAGATCCTCTTCTGGTATTTGTAACTTGATATTCCTTTCAGGTAGAGGCAGGAAGTTTAGCTGGAAATTTCAAAGGAAATGAAATCAAAATTAAGTACATAAAGAAAAAGAAGGCGGCAAAGAGAACTTACTATTTCTGGGCCAGCACTTGAAATTCTTGTTATCTGTGCATCAATATTTGGTTCATGAGGGAATTTAAGAGTGATGATAGAGTTGTAGATGCTGCTGCTAATGGACAGAATAATTTAAGTGTAAACATGCTGTTGTTATGTGCATTAGCTCCTTTAAAAGTAAGTAAAACACAAGCACTCCAGATGTCTTCAACTTAAATTGCAGAAGATATTAACTGGGCACCCTATGACTACCTCAGCTGTGATTCTCTGCTGCCTTGCCCCAGTGCTAAGTGGATGTAAAACACTACCACTCTGACTACGTCTTCACTACGGGGGGGGGGGGGGTCAATTTAAGATACGCAAATTCAGCTACGCGAATAGCGTAGCTGAATTCGATGTATCGCAGCCGACTTACCCTGCTGTAGGGACAGCGGCAAAATCGACCTCTGCGGCTTCCCGTTGATGGCGCTTACTCCCACCTTCGCTGGTGGAGTAAGAGCATCGATTTGGGGATCGATTGTCGCGTCCCAACGGGACGCGATAAATCGATCCCTGAGAGGTCGATTTCTACCCGCAGATTCAGGCGGGTAGTGTAGACCTAGCCTGACTCAGAGTTACAGGAAGCCCACAGGTCCAGGCTTCATGGATTTCAAAGGCAAACTCTGCCTATTAAGGGAATTGCTTAGCTGAAAAGACCAGTCATACAGGTGCAACTGGTCATTGGCTGGCAATGGTGCAGTTGACCCTTGATCAGAGTTTTTGAGTTATAGCAGAGAGTCACAGCTAATTAGAGAAACCATGTTGTCAAGTAACACAGTGGCAGTTTCTAGGACTCTGCCTAGTGACAGACATCTCTTTTAAAAGTTCTTTTTGTTTTTGCTGTCGTGACGGGGGTACCCTCATGCACCAGGTCTCAATGCTACTCACTCAGTTTTGGCTCTGCCACCACCCCATCATGATGGAGGGACCACCGGGCCAAACCTAAGTGGGCATTGGGGCAGCCAGTGCTGCTTCTCCTTGCTGCTGCCATATGATCGGATTCTGCACCAGGGCTCCCCCCACGCCCTACTTCCAGCAGCCCTGGTCCCCTCTGCTCTGCCCCCAGGATTCACTCCGCAACAGGCTCAAGACCTGCTACTAGTATGGGGAATGCCCTCATGGAAGAGTCATCCGTGAAGGGGTTTTGTGCGTACCATGTGAAAAAAGTCTGAGCAGCCCCTGCAAGATCCAACACAGAGTAAAAAGAAGGGATCTTGGAACTCCATGAAGTCAACCAAAAGGGACAAGGATGCTCATCTAAAATGGATAGAAGGATCCACCATGACCTTCCATGATTTTGCTTGTAGTGAACAGGGCATATGCAAAAATTCTGGCATTTAACAGAACGTAAGTATAGGGAGATACTTACTGGTCTTACTAAGGTCACAAGGTCCAGTGCTCTCAGGGGGTTTAATTACTATGCCCAGGCATGTGGAAGGGGACACTATCAGGCATAGTAGACTCAGGTGGGTTTAGTAAGAATTCATCTACTTCAGAGAGAAGAATTTGTTTAGGTCATCTGTGTCCCACCATATCCCTTGGCATAGTCCCCCATCAGGTGAGGGGTCAATTGGATTGACTCCTGGTGGGGAATCCCATTTATTGTGTCAGCCTGTTGTCTTGGGGAAGAGGCTGGAGCACCATCCTGTCCTCCTGGAAGCTGGAAAGTGGGTGGGTGGGGGGAGCGAAGAAGGGGGAAGAGGCGGAAGCAGGCTGTGGAGCTTGCTTACCACCATGGAAGGGGAAATAGCAAATAGATGAATAAGGCATCAACAAGAATGGTGTCCCCAGTGCTGAGTATTACTCTGATGGGACAGCATATAAAAGGATGGCTCCTGTGCAGGGTCCTTGTATCTACACAACTTCATCAGGCAAACAGGGACAGACAATGGAGCAAGGCTGTGGGCAAGCAGTCACATCAGTGACTAGTAAGTCTGTGTGTTCCAGACTTGAAACTCCCTCATTAGCTTTAGGGCCTTTTGAACCTTTTCCAGTCCTGTCATAGGTCTTATCTTGTCAAGATGTATAAGTGAGAGGATGGACACTGCAAGTGCAATGTTGAGCAACCGTGACACACAGGGGCGGATTCTGCCATTGCCAAATTTGAGGGTGGCAGTACCCACCTACGCAAGGTGAGCCTAAAGGCTGTTGTGATTGTGAAACTGAGACAGGAGCTTATCTGTGAGTGTGGCGATGTGGAGAGTCAGTGCCATGCAGCTTTTCAGCAGCTCAGTAAAAGGCAGTTAATTTGTTACACACACAGGCTCATACACCACAGCATCACTAAACTGAGCCAGATGGTTTCCTAAAGCCTTGTTTTTGATAATTGGGTCATTTGTTAGTCTCAAACATGATATTATTTAGGAGCCCTTTCAAAAGGGATCCACAGCAAATTACCCTGCATCAGTGCACTGTCGGTGCAGACTCCAGCTTTGTATCTATTCTCATGTTCCGTTCTGACAGTTTTCAGAGAGATTGTCCCTTTCCTGTGGCAGTCCTCTGCTCTCTTGATATTTCACTGAAAATGCCTTGACCTTCTAGTGGTAATGGCTTAATTTCACCTATTACATCATGCCCAAGAGCTGAAAAACAAACATCTCAAGCTAGCTTATTTCAGCCTCCAGATGCAATAGGGTAGGGCAGCATAACAGCAGTATGAAATGCTTAGTAGAGGGATGTGTATGTGTCAGCCCCCTCCCCTTCCTTGATTTTAAAAGCTAGAGTTCTTCCATTGTGGGGATACATGCAGAGCACCTATTCAGTGTTGATCTGTATCATGTAGGGTGGGTAACTTAGATGTCTAAAGCCAAATAATCTGACAGGTAAGCAATACTCAATGTCTGCACACCAGTCCCAATGGACCTGCCCCACTGTGATCTCATTAAAGTAGCATTTAGCTTTCATTAAGACCGAAAGCAAATACAGAAATGGGCTGTCACTCTAAGTCTGTTTTACAACTTTGAGGCCAAATCCTGTTCACTGCACTGGAGGGAGTAAACCCCCTGTAGCCCTTGGAGCATTTTCATGACTGGAGAGCACATGGAAAATGTTCAGGTCACTCATTGTAACAAGTGTGGTGTTTTTCTATTGTTAAAAATAACTCTGTGATGTCTGTCTGTTCAATATCTGGAATTAATGGAATTTATTGTGTTTTATGTTGGGTTCTATTATTTATAGTCATTATTATTAGTTATTTGTATTAGTATGGGGCCAAGATACCCATTCAGAATTGGCACCTCTTGTGGTAGGCGATGTACAAACACCCACTGAAAGATGGTTCCTGTTCTGAAGAGTTTACAGACTAAGGATTAGATCCTGCAAATGCATCTGTCTGGGTACATTCCTGATTCCAATAGGGATCCATGCAGGTCCAGCCATTTGTCCTAGTAGATCCATTAGCAGGATCTAGTCTTAAGACAATATGCAAAAAATGGGTGCAACAAACAATCAAAGTGCAGGAGAAAGGACAAAGAAAACAGTAAGAAGAACACTTATTTACATAGCCCAAATAAGAGAAATATCCTGGGTGAAATTCTGGCCCTACTGAAGTCAATGAATGTTTTGACACTGATTTCAAAGGGGCAGGATTTCACCCCAGAAGTCCCCATTGGCCATCTATAGTACCTAGCCATTTTCAGGTGCAGTTTCTCATTGCCATTATGGCAGAAGTGGGTCTTGACAAGAGAGGTGAAGTGGCCTGTTTGGGAAGGGTGTACCATGTAAAAAAGGTGACATGAAGGAAAAATACAAGCTACTTGTATTATAAGGATAAGTGGATAAAGGGTGCTGGAGGTTGACATCATTAGTGGAGATGGGGAGGCAGGTGACAAGACAGGAAGGTGCAAAAGCATATAAGTAGCTATATAACTTCTCAAGGGGGGTATTAACCTTTCTAATTTAGAATCCTAACAAAGACTTCAGTTTCTAATTTAGAATCCTAAGCTTCAGTCACAATATGGTATCTGACTTTCTGAGAGAACCCGTATTGTAAAAAGTCACTATTTTATTAGAATGTAAAAGGTAGGAAAACTAAGAAAAATAGAATATAACCACAGCAGTGTGTAAACTCTATGCTAATGCTGTACTGAATTTTTAAATATATTGATTTATTTTTATTCATACAGTGCTACTCTCCTAGGCCCTAGACAAGTGCAGTTTATAAACAAATACAAACTCTTGCCAAAATTGTGGCCCAGCTAGCATGGTAGCAGTGATGTCAGGGGGTACCAGGCTTTGGAGTAGTGTGCTAAATTCTTATCTCACCAGTAGTATATTTTATAATTCTGTATGCAGAATCCTCTCTCCTGTGTCTTTACAGAACACACTACCTCTACTCAAGGTTCATAAAACCTTAAAAGGGAAGGAGTCCTTGTTATACCAATAGAATAAAAACCAGCAGGATCTTATTAAAGGGGACAAGATAAAGATGCCACATTTATTATGATTACAATTTGATTTTTGACCAATAACTAATATCTTAATCCTTATACACACACATTATACCTATACACACACACACACATCCATCAGATGTTCTGCAGCTGCTGCATAGTTACCAGTCCTGCTTGAGTCTGTGGCTTGAGTTTGCAGCTTGGGTTCGTAGCTTGTGGCGGCTAACTGGCCAGGAAAGCCGGGCACAAGGACGAGCTGGGTCTCTGTTGGGCATGCACCGATGCCCTTCCATGTTGGCAGCAGAACCAGAGACTCAAAGTCATCAGTCTTTAGAGTCCATTCTTATAGGAATTAATTCCTATGTTAGTCTATGGGAACTGTTTCATTCTGCTGTTGCTGACTCAATCAGCAGATGGCACATTCCTGTCCAAAGTGGCACATTTCTGGTGGCTCCACACTGTCCAAAGTTTGTGTTTCTCATCCTTCCACGTGATGGGGTGGATCCCAGTTTACCCTCCGGGGGTTTTCTGGTCATCCACTTGACACATTCTTCGGCCGATGGATACTTCCTTTCTAGGCTGGCACCTCCCTAACCATCCATGTATATCAAGCATTCATCAGCATACATTCCATACCTTAACCATATTTTAATTTACTGTCTCCACCACTTTCAGGGTGTGTGCTAATTCATTTGAGACTCCCGGCCCTTTAATCACAGAGGATCGGGGTCGGTCTGTCCTAGGAGCCGTTGAATGAAGTGAAAGTCACTTAACGGCTTATAGTGTTTGTTTGCATTGTATCAATTACTTCAAGAACAAAGTCAGTTAACTTGTTTGTAAGTTTTACATAGTAGTAAAGTATTTTTCACAGGATAGATATAATCAATGGTTTCTACAGACAGTAGCTTACAAGTTTTAACAGAAGACCCAAGAGATTTTTGTACTTGGTGAAACTGTTGGATTTTAAAGTGTGGGGGACAAATTATGAGGGGGTCACTGTCACTTGGGGGAATCACTGTTAGTACCTTCTTTAATATCCCTACATCCTGCCAATCTTATAGTAAAGGGTTAAGACCCAGGAGTGAAAATCCTGCCAGGTGATATCTCTGGGAAACCAGAACTGCAAGGCGAGTTAGTCTCGCTCTTGTTGTTTTGTATATTTTAAAGAATGGTAGAAGGGAGGTATTTTGTGGATGGTGCTGGATGGGGATGTAGCAGGTTTCATTTTTCAGGTCTGCCACAGATGTCCTGGGACACCGTGGGAAAATCATTTAAGTTCTCTCTGGTTTGGTTCCCGGTCTGTAAAAGTTGGGATGATATTTCCGTACCTCATAGAAGAGTTGAGGATATATTCATTACTGTCTCTGAGATCTGCAGATAGAGAGATGTGGGTCATAACTCATAAGACATCTTTTAAACATGAAAGCCTCTAGAACTTTTTGGGTTTGTGCTTTTCTCAGCCTGAGTTTAAACTGTAAGTTTTGTTTTGGGGTGGGAAACAGAGGAAAGAATATTGTTTTAAGTTTAAAAAAAATCATAAGTAGAAAACTTTAATTTAGCATAGAAAACCTGTGCTAAAAGGTGTGGCCCTGCATGTCCCCAGAGCACTGGTTCCCAGTCATCAAAATAGCGTGTGATCAAACTTGATCTCATTTTTGGATCAGCTACTTGCCTTGGGTGGTTCTGTCATCATGGAGGGAAGAAACAAATGTGTTTACACAACTGAATTCTAGTGCACACAGTCCTTCCAGCTGTACAAGGCAGTGGTATGATGCTTTGGGGTTCAGTCCAAACTAGCAAGGGGGTGTGTCCCCACTTGTCCCATAACTCTGCCTTTGAGATTTGGCTAGCAGCCTGCTCACAGAACAATAGCCTCACCCTGGCTTACATCAGCCTGGCTGTTTCTTGCAGGGTGACACCAACAGCCCTTCCAGCACCAAGTTTCCCTGAAAACCTCTCCCCAGCAGTGTCCAGTCCTTCTTGCTGGAACACTCAAAACCTTATCAAGTTCTCTGCTCCTTTAAAAGACTATACACAGCACCAGCTTGTTAATTTGATTGAGGATTTCACTCTTGCAATAGAACCACTGTGAACCACTGATCTGAGATGGCTGGGTAATAAAACGAGAGTAAGTTTATTAACAAAGAACAGATGTTTTAGTGATACCAAGTAGAAGGAATTGGGATAGAAATGCTTACAAACTAAAGTAAAAATACACTTCTCAGACTAAAGTAAACTAGCGTCTTTTGTTCAAAGTTGTTTTCTCACCACAGTCCTTTTTCCAGCATGCTGCCCAGTCCTTAGCCAGGATCCAACACACAGAGCCAAAAGCACTGGGTTTCTTTGTCTCCTCAGATAAAGATACCTTAGGCATTTTCTCTCCTTCTCTTTATAGTCCAGTGATCCTTTGAAATGTATTCTTCTGAAGCGTAGCCCCAAATAAAGTTCCTTTTCTCTGCTGGGTGTAGACGCCATGCTGTCTGATGTAGATGCTATGTTGGCTTCTCCCCTGCTTATGATTTTTACAATGAAAATGATCGTCCTGAAATCTCCAATACAAATGCATACCCCCTGTTTGGTGACACACTTGGCTTAGGGGGCTTGCCCCTTTCCTTTGTCTGAAAAAATCTGTTCATCAGCTTCCCCTGACATGCCTGGTTTAAACACATTTTAGTTACACATATCCAGCATATCTGTATAATTCTTTGTAGGTTAATCATACATACATCATTCAAGAATAGTAACGATAAGAGAGTTATTAGTTTTCCAGTGATATATTACATGACACCTTTTAAATAAATATCATTACAACAGTGTGAAGTGTGTGGAGCTGGTCAGAGCCCAAGGCTATGTCTACACTATGTCTCATTGAGTCAGCATGAGTATAAATAGCAGTGTAGCATGGGTAGCAGTAGTGGAGGCATGGCTGAGCCCTGATGAATATAAATCTGCCTGGACAGTGGGTATGTACTCAGCATGGCTCAATCCGGCATGACTCTGCTACCACACACCATGTTACTGTGTCTACACTGTTATTTATACTCATGCTAGTTCGTGTGAGTATGTGTACATGAGCAGGGTAATCACACCTTTAGACATAGCCTGAAAGAGCTTGGCTTATTTAGCCTAGCAAAATGGAGGCTGAGAGGAGATATGATTTCACTCTATCAATACATTGGAGTTGGTGGGGAGGGAGATGGTTAAACATGAGGGAAGGAGAAGAGCTATTTAAGCTAAAGAATAACATTGGCACCAGGAGAAATCGGTATAAACTGGCCATGAATAATTTAGGCTGGAAGTTAAAGGAAGGTTTCTAACCATCAGAGGAGTGAGGTTCTGGAACAGCCTCCCAGTAGGAGTCCTGGGGGCAAACAACCTAACTAATTTTAAGGTTGAGCTCGATAAGTTTGTGAACTGGATTATACGACAGGGTTGCATGCAATAGAAGTTCCAGTCTTCTGTCCTGTATTATGAAGAAAAAGAAGGGGCACCTGGGCAGTGAACACTCTAAAAAGGGCACCGAAATGTGTTTTCTTCCCTTGCCTATCCCAAGCTTTTCTATAGCTCATCTTCATTTGTTTGAAAATAATGTTTTCTCATGTTAGAGGCAATAGTCCAAAAGACAGCAGTTCCAGGGTACTTTAATTAGAAATCATTTTTAAGTTATCTGAGCTCTCTCTCACTTTTTCAAAATCTGACTTCTCAGAGAAACCTGTAAAAATAGGAGTTTTCATACTGAAGAGTAATTTCTTCAGAAGGTTTAGGCAGCTGAACATAGAGGCTTAGAATGAAAGTGAATAAGATCATCCATATTTCTAGAATTCATACATTCCCACAAAGTATTTTGCATGTGTGTTAAATTAGTTAATACAGATGGGTCTGCTTTTGAGTGCTACATTGCTGGACTTTAATGAAGACAGATGCCAATTAAAGCTGTAGGGATATTTTGTCACTACTGATGCAACTGATGAGGAAACAATAACAGTAGCAGCAACAAAAACGCACACTCTTGTTCACAAGGGAGCTGCTAAAGGGTGGAGCGGGTTTGCCTCATTAGGCTGTTGTCACTAATTTCCATTAAATGGAAAGTTATAGGAAAGAGCAATGGACTAAATTTTTAGCGCTGAAAGTGGCAGTGTAGACACAGCACAAGAAGCCAAGGGCTGAATAGACAGTCAGGGTGTCCCCCAGAGAATCAGTCAAAACAACTCAGTTTTACATTGAACTATTAGGGCACTGTTGCTGTCCAGCTTCCCATACTGCTTATAAACAGAGAATTTCAGTTTTCACTGTTGTCAATCTAGCACCTTTCACCAGAACTAAATTGATTTGAAATAATACATTGGAAAAAAACCCTTAATTTTCAAAAGGGAATATTTGCAGTGTGAAAACTGATAGTTTCAAGTTCAGACTCTAATCCAAACCTGTAACCTTTACCCAGAGTGTAGTTCTCTTGCTTTTTAGTGCATAAATGAATCCATCTGATTTTTTTTTCAGTACAAGCTCAGATGAGTTTCAGATGTTTTCTTAGAGCCAGTCATCTCAAATTTGACCATGAGAAGCAGGAATATAATCTCCCAGAATAAAAAGGACCTTCTTTCATTTCCTTTAGACTTTGAAAAAACATGGTATAGCAAACTGTTTGTAAGGTCTGGGTGTTACTCTTGTCTTATATTTTTTGCCCTCCTTTAAGAATGTTTTCTTACTCAAAGTTTACTGAAGTTCATTGAATGTCTCATGAAAACTGAGACGGTTCATAATATGTATTGTATGAATCCTGTGTAATGGAGCATTTTCTTGAGAAGGCAATAATAAGCAAATAATTCCTCCTGAGACTCCCTCCACTCCACCGTGAAATATCTATATCTATAACTATATATAAACAGACCCATTAAGGACTCCATCTTGCAAGGTGCTGAGCAAAGCACTAAAGCCCAGATTCTCAAAGGAATTTAGGCACATATGTCCCAATGGGAGTTAGGTACCTAAATATCTTTGCGTATCTGGGCCTGGACCTAAGCACTTGTATGCTCTCATTGAGATAGTGGCAGTGGTTCCAATTACTTAAATTGGTGCAGAATCAGGCTCCATATTAATAAATGTCGGACAATGAAATAAACTGGCTGAAGGAAGAGATTTGCCATATACAGTGCTAGAGATTCCTCACAAGAGAAAATTCCCTAGAGACAATTTTAAAAACCTTCTATTGAATGAGCTAAAAACATTCTAAGGTCCAGTAACAAAGAGTAAACTATATAAATGATTGCAGATCAATGTTACCATTATTGTACCACCAAGATAATACATATTAAAACAAGATAAGGCATATTGGTAATATAGTTGGAGTGTATATCTTTGAGTATTTTCTATATAACTAGGGCCCTAACAAATTCACAGTCCATGTTGGTCAATTTCACGGCCATAGGATTTTAAAAATCATAAATTTCATAATTTCAGCTATTTAAATCTGAAATTTCATGGTGTTGTAATTGTAGGGTCCTGACCCAAAAAGGAGTTGTGTGTGTGTGTGTGTGTGTGTAGGGGAGGCACAAGGTTATTGTAGGTGGGGTTGTGTTACTGCTACCCTTACTTCTGCACTGCTGCTGATGGTGGCGCTGCTGTCAGAGCTGGGCAGCTGGAGAGCGGCAGCTGCTAGCCAGGATCCCAGCTCTGAAGGCAGAGCCATCACCAGCAGCAGCGCAGAAGTAAGAGTGGCATGGTATGGTATTGCTACCCTTACTTCTATGCTGCTGCCTGCAAAGCTGGGCCCTTAGTCAGCAGCCACCACTCTCCAGCCACTGAGCTCTGACGGCAGCAATACAGAAGTAAGGGTGGCATGGTATAGTATAGCCACCCTTACTTCTGCACTGCTGCTGGTGGGGCGCTGCCTTCAGAGCCGGGTGTCCGGCCAACAGCCATCACTCTCTGGCCATCCAGCTCTGATGGCAGTGCAGAAGTAAGGGTGGCAATACCATGACCCCCCTAAATGACCTTGTGACCCCCCTGCAACTCCATATTGGGTCAGGACTCCAATTTGAGAAACACTGGTCTCCCCCATGAAATCTGTATAGTATAGGGTAAAAACACACAAAAGACCAGATTTTACAGTCTGTGACGCATTTTTCATGGTCATGAATTTGGTAGGACCCTATATATAACAAATATAAACTGGAGAAATCTCTGCTTTCCTTCTGAAGCATCTCTAATCTTGCTGGTTAGTCCCTGTTCCTCCTTGCTGTTTGCTGTAAGAGGCTGTAACTGCAGCAGCCTTCCTCCAGATTTGTCAGTCCTGGCAAGTGTTGTGGGAAAGGGCCAATATAAGTCCTTTCCTCTAAGACAGACCATTAACCTCTTCCTGCCCTGGCTCAGTGTACACCCTACCACGAGCTGATACACAAGAGTAATAAACAGTAAAGACATTTATTTAGCTGAGGCAATGACCTACTTAAGGAAAGGAAAAACATATGTTAAAAGTAGATTATAACCCATCCTCATAGTATTAACACTTTCTATGCTTCCCTTGGTGGGAATTCCAGTGTGGCAGGTTGTTGAGTTTTGCTGTTTCTGGCAATGTTTCATCAATAGATCATATATCGTGCTGTAAATCCACTGGTCTAGAAGAATGTCCATTCATTGAACATGATGCATAGTGAAAAAATGTATACACATGTGCCGAGTGCTGGGTTTCACCAGGGAAAATTGGATTCAGGAGTTGGAGTTAGAAATAAAACAGGAAATGGACTTACTAGCCATCCTTATAAAAACAACAAGGAGTCTGGTGGCACCTTAAAGACTAACAGATTTATTTGGGCATAAGCTTATATAATGCCTGCATCTGTAACTTTCACTCTATACATCTGAAGAAGTGAGGTTTTTACCCACGAAAGCTTATGCCCAAATAAATCTGTTAGTCTTTAAGGTGCCACCAGACTCCTTGTTGTTTTTGTAGATACAGACTAACACGGCTACCCCCCGATACTAGCCATCCCTGTGATGCTTTGTCACATCAGTGGTTGAACAACAACACATCCTGTGTGTTCCAGCAACAAAAATGGAAATTATCTTTAATATAGTTGGGTTTGAGCTGCAAAATTTGGATCTGGTTTTTCAGGGGATGGGAGTCATCCCGAATTATTATCTAAAGAGCACACCATATGAACCACACCAAAGACAAATACACTGCCCAATAGAGTTTATAAACTAACCCAGTCTAACAGCTCCCAAGGCAAAAAAATTACTACTGTTATCATACTGGGGCTGTAGTTGGCCTTGTCTTGCCAAAATATGGGGAATTTCCTAGTGTGGGGGTGAAGTGTTCAACATTCTCCATTACTATATAAAAATGAACCACCAAAACAAAACACTCAGAAAAGGCATTGAATAGACAAACTTTGTTCTAAATAATGTATGAACTGATTGAAAACAGATATTGCAATGACTTAGCTTTAGTCTGAGCAACTTATCTTCCAGTTCTGCAGTACTTTTCTTTGTGATAGTTTCTCTGTGCCACAATTTAATATTGCTTTTGAAGGGTCAAATCTTGCAATCCTTCCTTAGTGCATATTTAATGGGAGCTGTGTCTGAGGAAAGACTGAAAATCCTCAGTCACATGAGCAGTCCTGTTGGGTTCAGTATGACTCACAGAAGGGCTAAGGCTCAGCCAGGTCCTGAAGGACGTGCCTAACTTTACCAATGTGAAGAGACCCTCTGAGACTAGTTCAGCATATGCTTAAGTATCTTGCTGACTAGGGTGCTAATCATGTGAGTGAGCATTTGGTGGGTTGCACCCAAGACTCAAATGAATGACATAAATACCAAGCACATTATTTTCTCAAATTCCCCATTTTTTATTACTTTTTTTTTCAAATTGAGCACAATTAGAGTTGCAGTGATTGGAAGATTTGGTGTTTCTCTGTTCTCTCTCTTGTGTCCAGCAACAGCAGAAATGGTTAGCCTATTAGCTTCTCAGCAAAACCTTTACAAGAAGAAAACTGCAAACTGGACAAAAGCCATATGTCTTTTGACATTTTCCACAGCTCTTTTTTTTCCAGTGCCTTCTTAGCTATGATGTATTTTTCCTCACAGTTTTTCTGCAGGAGATGCATTTTTATGCCCATAATATGTTCATAGTCTCAATTACATCTACATGTGCCAGGGCAACACACTGAGAAGATCTTGGATGGTCTCTGGTGAGTTTTTGCTAGATATTTTTCAGTCCTTTGGAATGGTTTAAAACTCCATGTTACTCTGTTTAAATAAGTCCACTTCAGAGGATGCACCAGACCTTTCTGGACTCCTAACATTCCTTAACCAGATGTTTAACAGTAAAATATTTTCTCAGCTGGATTGGGAAAGCAGTGAAACTGCAGACAGTGGTGGTGGGAATAATCAGCATCAAGGAGACATTTATTTTCTGCTTTCACATGGGAGAATGGGATAAAAATCTGAAATATGAATCCCTGTCTTGCCCCTAATTTACCTTAATCAATTCCACCTCTAGCATAGCAAATGTAAATTGCAAAACACAGACTACACTGGAGTGTAAAAATATGAAACATATTCAGAAATTATTGCAACTCATTCTGCTTCCAATCATATGTTTGTTCTACTTCTGTATGATAAATGAACAATCAGTGTATGTTTGCTTTGACATTTATGAGTGTCAAAAATAAATGTTTTGATTTTTTGTGTGCGTGACTGCTATAAGCTGATGAAACCAAGTGGCTTCAGCCCCAAAACTTGAAAAACTGTTTATTAAAAAAAAAAAGAAAAAGAAAAAAAAGCCATAGGCACTTTGGGAATTCCTGAACTGTTTCAATTTTTCAAAAATACGACACCCCAAATGAAAAGAAAATATCTTATTATTTATTTAGATTGCTTTTTACATAATGTGCTTTGCTGTAAGTAATTGAATTTGCTACCCAAAAAGTCATTACTGCAGCATTAAGGTTGCTTAGCAGAACGTGGAAGTTGGCAGCTGAAAACTGAAACCTCCAAGAAGCAGGAAATACATAGAACAGGGGTGGCCAAATTTATTCACCCTCCAAGCTACATCAACAATCTTCAGAAGTTCGAGAGCCAGGGTGTGCCTGCCCCGTGAGAGGTGCCTGACAGGGCTCAGGACTTTAGACCTGCTCCTGCTGAAGCCCTGAGCCCCGGCAGGTGCACCCCACAGGGCTGAACCCCAGAGACCCCCCTCCCTGCTGGGCAGAGGCTCCTACCCCACCACCCCGCTGCAAGACAGAGGTCCCGAGGACCCCCTCCCCATCATCTGGTAGGTGGAGAATAGGGAGTGGAGGCATGGGGAGGGCTCCACGAGCCACACTTTAATGGTAAAAGAGCCACATGTGGCTTGCAAGCCCCAGTTTGGCCACCCCTGACATAGAACAAAGCTCAGAGGCATTCAAGAAACTGGCTCTACACAACCCGGGCAGGCCTTTGCACAGGGGATATTCTCGGTGGGGGAGGGTGGCAATTTCACTTACTTTATTCTGCCAAAGTGGCGTGAGAGGGTTTTCACGTCACGAGACTCAGGTCCCCTAAGTCAGCATGGCCCCTAATGCAGACCTTGTAATAAAATCTACATGGCCAGAGGATGGGTCCAGTCTGGGGGAAGTGGAAGATACCCATATAGGGGAGCATGGTTTTTCAGGTAGGGCGGAGTGGGAAGGACAGAGCCACTTGTGGGCACAGTGGGTGGCTAGTTTGGGGTAGATGGGTCCATCTGTAATGATCTTAAAAGCTCCACAGGAATCCAGTGTGGACAGTTCAAGTCTTCCCAGAAAAAAAGTAAAAAACGTGTGGATGTGAACCATGCCCTTCTGTTCAAAATAAACTGTATCCTGAAGTGTGTAGCCTCAGCTATTCAGTATGTACCTGTATGGATGACAAACTGTGCTTCTTAAAAGAACCCAAACAAAGCTAAGGCTATATCTCAGATCCATTTTATGATCTAAGATGCCAACTCCCTGTTGTAAACACAAATACTGTTAAGAAATGCAGGCAATCTATCATCGGGGGAATGAAAGCACTGATGCTTGTAGGAAATCACTTTCTCCTTTACTTCTTGCAACAATCAGCGGAACAGTATTGCCTGCATATATTATCCATCATCACTGGCAGTGTAGCAGCAATTATGAGTGATGACACATTTATAGATCTCATCCATTGATGATTAGCTGATGTTAAAATCTCACAAAAATGCATTTAATTTTGCAGATACTGTGAGTTGCTCAGTACGGGCATATATGTCCATTAAAGAGCATTTTTGTCTTACTGAGGATCTGTGAAAAACATCTGGTCAACATTACTGTTATGGGATCTGAGTATTTTGCAATCCCTTTTTTGTAAAAAAAAAGATAAGGTGAAGAAAATAGTAATTCACCAAAATCATCTTTTCCGTTCTTGGCTACCATTTTGATGTCAGCCTAAACAAAGGAATGAAAATTAGAACCCTTCTAAATTTCACATCTATAGGCATATAATGCTTTATAACATAGTTAGTTCTATGTCCAAAAAGAGACATAAGACAGGTTTTTAATTGGATAGGAATGGTATTTTGCTATTTCTAGTACTTAGCATCTGATACACTGTCTCTCCTCTCATTTGTGTCTCCAGCTTTTAACACTGGTAGTATTTAGGTGTCTCTGGTAGGATGGTATTAGTACATTTTAGTTCCAGTTCTACTAGTTGTAAATTTACAAACCCAAACACTTTTTTGTTATTGTTTATAGGAATCCTATGTAAGTTATTCACGTCATGCTTCTAAAAATCAAAATTAAACAAACACTTTTTTGAGTACAGTAGATAAGAATTCCAATTTTTTGACCATGATAGAACGATCCAGCCTTTCCAGATCTGATTTACTGTCCCTTTGGCTCCATTGTCAGTACATCTTTTGCTTGTTCCCTAGCTGTTTGGTTCAGATTTAGGCCATGAATGTAATTTAGTCAGCTTCTTCCTATGTGCTTATTCCTTATTTTTCTTTTTTCTTTGGCACCAACTAGTACTGTTCTGTTTAGAAAGTCAGGGATTGTAATCTTTTCCAGGGCAGCCCCTTAGCTGGTGGAAATATTCCAACGGTTCCTAAACTGTGCTCTGTGGAGCACTTGCTGTTGGCTGCAAGCACAGTTTGGGCTCCCTTCATTGTTTCCAGCTGCTCAATTATAAGTTAAAATACATTAATATTTTCCTAATGTTATTTTTCTGTGTAAGTAATTGCTGCAGTTACCAAAGAGATGTTATTTGATCACTTATGGGAAAGGAGATGGTCAACATAGTTGCAAATGGAAGGGAAATTGTGATTGAGAATGGAAGGGGAAGAGGCAGGCAATAAACAGGGAATGGAAGGGGAGGTGGGCCATGAGACAAACTCCTTATTACGATGCACTCCAGACTACAATATAAGAAAAGGTGAGAACTCCTGAAATATCCCATTGCTAGAAACAAGTTTTCTTGTCACTCTAGAGCTTGAGGGTAAAATCCTGCCCTAGGCTGCACAGGTGATGTGGGGGAGAAGGGGAAAAGATGGTGTAGGGGAGCTTTTTCATTACAATACAAACAGCAGTGGAAGGTCTTCCCCAGTGTTCCAGAGAGTACTCGGAAGAGTGCTCAGCTGTTGTACTGGCCTGTGCATCTTATACCAAATGGGGCATAATTTGCTGGTTAGGGGTCATCTCTAACCACCCAGTAGAGTATATACTGCAGTCAGCAACATGTGTTAATTGTGGGTCACGCTGCTTCTTTTCAGAGTAGCAGCAAAATCTATCTGACAGGGCTTCTCAGTTCAACAAGGACAATTGCAGAGTATTCCACTTAGGAAGGAACAACCAGTTGTACACATGCAAAATGGGAAATAACCGCCTAGGAAAGAGTACTGCGGAAAGGAATCTGGAGTTATAGTGGATTACAAGCAGAGGTGAAAATAAGCCTGTACGGCATACTGGCAAGAGCCAGTACACAGCCAACCATACCGGCAGGGGGCAGTTTCCCCAGGTGGGCAATTTAAAAAGGCCCTGGGGTCCCAGCAGCGTCTGGAGCCCCTGGGACTTTAAATCGCCATCAGAGCCCCGCTGCCAGAGCCCTGGGGTAGCGGTGGTGGCCGGGAGCCCTGGGCCCTTTAAATCGCCGCCAGAGACCCGGGGCTCCCGGCCGCCACAGCAGCTAGTGCTACCATGGGGCTCCGGTGGTGATTTAAAGGGCCCGGGGCTCCTGGCCGCTTCTACCGCAGCCGGAGCCCCGGGCCCTTTTAAATCACAGCCGGAGCCCTGGGGTAGCGGCAGCGATTTAAAGGGCTCGGAGATTTAAAGCCCCCCCCTTCCACCTGAGGCCCCGCCCTTTCCGCCCGAAAGACACCTCCCCCCCAGGACCCTGGCCCTGTGTATCGGTAAGTCCCTAAGTTACTTTCACCCCTGATTACAAGCTAATTATGAGTCAACAGTGTAACACTGTTGCAAAAAAAGCAAACACTATTCTGGGATGTATTAGCAGGAATGTTGTAAGCAAGACACAAAAAATAATTCTTTCGCTCTACCCTGTGCTGATAAGGCCTCAGCTGCAGTATTGTGTCCAGTTCTGGGTGCCACATTTCAGGAAAAATGTGGACAAATTGGAGAAAGTCCTGAGGAAAGCAACAAAAATGATTAAATATGTAGAAAACATGAACTATGAGGGAAGATTAAAAAAATGGGTTTGTTTAGTCTGAAGAAGAGAAGACCGAGAGGGGACATGATAACAGTTTTCAAGTACATAAAAGATTATTATAAGGAGGAGGGTGAAAAATTGTTCTTGTTAACCACTGAGGACAGAACAAGAAGCCTTGGGCTTAAATTGCAGCAAGGGCAGTTTAGGTTGGACATTAGGAAAAACTTTCTAACTGTCAGGTTAGTTAAGCACTGGATCAAATTGCCTAGGAAGGCTGCGGAATCTCCATCACTCGAAGTTTTTAAGAACAGGTTAGACAAACACCTGTCAGGAATGGTCTAGTTATTACTTAGTCCTGCCTTGAGTGCTGGGGACTGGACTGATGACCTCTTGAGGTCCCTTCCAGTCCTACACTTCTTTGATGCTATGTCCATTCCAGAGCCATCCTGTAATGCATCTACAGGGTGGATTTGTGCTGCATGTGTGGTCAGATTTGCTCTTCTACTGACACCTACATTCTTGGTAAAGATATGATTTTGCTCTGAATGAGTTATCTTTGCAATGAGCCCATCTTATTCTCATAAGAATACAGATCCTCCCTTGCACTTGCATCGTCCAATATTATAATAAAAATCATGCATATAGTGAAATGAGATTTGATCAACAACTGAGAGACAAAGGAAACAAAATTACTAGTTAGTTTGTAGTTTACCTTTGGAACAAGAGCTTTTCAGTCTGAGAGATTATTTGCTAGAGTTATTTTAATATGGAACACTTCAAGCATATATAAACACATGAAAAATATTCTCAGTACTGGCAACAAAGGGGGGGAATCTGTTTCCAATGGATTTAAAAAATGCAAAAAATGTGCTATGGTCACCTCATTTTTGATTATTTTCAGGAATTGGGGAACTGCAGAAAGCTTTGCCCTTCTTTCCCCATGGGTCCTGTGCCAAGTGCAGTTCAATTGGAGCCGAAAGTCATGCCTGAAGTCTGTGGCTAATCTTGGAATTGAAACCAGATCTAACTCCTAGGCCAGTAATTTAACCACTTCCTCCTTGCAAGCTCTCTGTGCCTGAAACTCCCATAGGTTTGCTGAGGTCTTGTTGACTCTTGCACATTCATTTTACAAAAGAATTGCATTTATTTCTTTTCTGTTCTTTACATTTGGGAACAACGTTCCATTTGTATAGTCTGTATTTCTAAGGGCCAGATCCTGGAACAAAAATACAGAGCTAAGCAGCAGGGCTGTGCAATGGGGATCTACATAGGGCAGGGAGACGGAATCCTTCTCCTCAGGCCATAGATGTGTAGCAAAGCCATTCCTTAGCTGTTTTATAGCTTCAAGACTGCCAGATCCACCCTATGTCCAGTGTGCTCCCCTTTGCTGGGGGAGGATGACTGATAGATCCCCCCCCTCACACTTATTAGGATAGAGAGTTTCGCGATAGGGGGTGCTTAAATATTCATAGATTCCAAGGCCAGAAGGGACAATTGTGATCATCTAGTCTGACCTCACATTTAACACAGGCCATAGAACTTCCCCAAAATAATTCCTAGGGCATATATTTAGAAAAACGTCAAATCTTGATTTTAAAATTATCAGTGCTCAAGAATTCACCACGACTCTTGGTAAATTGTTCAATGGTTAATTATTCTCACTGTTAAACGTGTACATTATGTTTCCAGTCTGAATTTGTCTAGCTTCAACTTCCAGCCACTGGATCGTGTTACACTTTTCTCTGCTCAGTTGAGGAGCCCATTATTAAATATTTGTTCCCCATATAAATACTTTTTGACTGTGATCAAGTCATCCCATAAGTTTTTCTTTGTTAAACTAAATAGATTAAGCTCTCAGAGTCTGTCACTGTCAGGCAGGTTTTCTAATCCTTTACTCATTCTCGTGGCTCTTCTCTGACCCCTCTTCAATTTATCAACATCCTTCTTGAATTACGGGCACCAGAACTGGACACAGTATTCCAGCAGCAGTCACACCAGACTAAAACACAGAGGTAAAATAACCTTTCTACTCCTACTCAAGATTTCCTTGTTTATGCATCCCAGGATTGCATTAGGTCTTTTGTACACAGCATCAAACTGGGAGCTCATGTTCAGCTGATTATCCACAACGACCCCCAGATCTTTTTCAGAGTTTTTATGATCATATGCTGATGGACACGGTCATGTGTAGGAATTTAGAGCACTCTACTTACAGGAAGTGCTTCATGGGAGAGAACAGTATATATGGAGGAAGGAATAAATGTCTCAATGTAGCACTGGCTTGGCTTTATCTCTTTTTCATGCTTCATTTATTCCCCTCCCTGCCCCCCAATCCCTGGCTTGCTGTGGTGTAGGGACCCCCCATGTAGCAGAACTCCATGGTGGGGGAGACTCCTGGTGCAAGGGGTCACAGTTCCTGTGCCCTCTTCTATCTTGTGTAACTGCATTGGTTCCACTGGTTTAGGTCCCTCTGCAGCTATTGAGTAGGGTATAGGATTTATCCTTAGAAGCTGAATAATATGTTGAAGTTTATCCTTTCAACATACTGCAAAATCCATACTGTAAAACCCTTACCTCTCTGTATTAACAGCAGCTTGTGTTTCTCCTATACAGCACCGCATTGACTGTTGTGATTGTCATTATCAGGCTCAGCTTTCGTTTAAGGTAGTTCTGTGCATGTATGGTAGGCTTAATAGGAAAACAGCTACTCAGTGGCCTTGAGTGGCATGGATAAAGGTATTATAACGAGACTGTGGTCTTGAACCTAAGAAATTCACTACCCTTAATCTTATAATCTCCAGTCTGTGGAATGTTCCCATCAGTTTTGTTAGACAAAAGCCTACCCAACGTCTCTGTCCTCTCTGGCAAAGCTGAGCACATATCACTGCTGGACAGTCTGTCAGATTAAATGCTGGTTTGTCAGAAGAGAGAACTCTTTAAACCAGAGAAGAAAAAAAACATTAGCCTGTTTCCAATAAACTGATTGTTAACAGACCATTAAACCATCATAGAGGTGCTACTCCTATTCACTTTAGAAGCTAAATGAAGAAGCACCTTTGGCATCTGATATCTCATATTGCTGAGCTCTATATTCTGTGTTTAGTACTTCAAGGTTGCTTTAACTATGCCATTGGAGTCTGTTGCTTCACTGTCTTCATCTCTTTTTTGCTGACCAACAGAGAAACATTTATTGATTTAGGTCCGTTGCTTTTGACCCTCAGGGGTATACATGGTACATCAGAATTTTGCACGCTGCCTTGGCTGTTTTTCAATGTCTGCTGAACCACTGAGGGTGCTGAAGTGCTTTAACTAAACAGAAACATATACAAAAGGAATCTTTAAATGCTGCCTCAATGAGCGGTGTATTTCAACAGTAGCAGCAATGAAATACTACATTGCTGTACAGTGAAATACATGGAGTCCCAGTTGCAATGACAGATCTGTGAAGGGGTATTTTATTCAATCAGCTGATACAACTGTGAACCTCATGATTTCCTCAGCTGACTGCTGAAAAGTGCTTGGGGAGGGACTGAGGAGTGTGCCCTAATCTATCACCACATCACCTCAGGCTCTCATATTGCAGTATAGCTAATTATAATGTTTCCTGCAACATGGCATTATTTCACATTTGTTTTACTTGGAGGGAATATAAAAATAGCTTTGAAAACAAAAGCCCTCCACATAAATAATGTCATGCAAAAGCAAGGGGAAAAGGGGAGAGAGAGAGAGAGAATAGTCCCTTTATTACAATGGCTATATTTCTATGTACTGTATGGGAAATGATGAGGTTCTTTTCTGCTGTGCATAGTGTATCATTTTACCCATAGCAGGGTTCAGATATGGAATGTGTAAAACCCAAAGAGAAGTTTGAGTATTATAGGAAAAAAAGCCTCTCCAAGAACCCTTTACATCCTTCCAAAAAGACCATTTGTTATGTGATCCTAACCAAATTAAACTTAAAGAGAGCAACTGCACTGCCATGTAGTAACTCACTTGATTTTGTTATGGCAAACACACACACACACACCCATGCTCATGTAATTCTTGGCATTAACGTTCTCATATTTTTATTTGTTTAATTTGGTTGCAGGGAGTGATCCAATCAAGACAGAGGTTTGGTCTTTTTCTCTAGTGTATTCCTGAACAGCCTGAGCATATCAACTGCAGCTTGTCACAAACCTCCCCTGACATTTCAGCCATTCATATGAAACGTCTGTTTAATATGTCTCACTAGAATTCTATCAGACATGCTGTTTTTGGTGAGATAACACGCTTATCCTGAAATATACCAGATTATAAATATCTCCTGGCTCATGGAAGCTTCTTAGACAATAATGGAACAATAATGGCTTGGTCTCAGCAGTTCCCACTGTTTATAAAGCTGGCCTTCCTTTTCTCTACTTTCAACACTCCAAGTTTCTTTGAAAGGAAATATTTTTAATCATAGAATCACTGATGACACAAGTGGAAGGAACAAGGTACCTCGTGGATCATCTAAACCAGCCTCTAACATTAACTCAGAAGGGCCCTATAATACTATATCCTTACACCTATGTAACCTTTCCTGAAAACTGCCTAGTGAGTGTGCCATAACTACTTCATTAGTCAAGAAGTTTCACTGACAAAAAGGTTTTCCTAATAGCAGAGTGAAATGTACCTATTGCCTATGTTTAGGTTATATTACCCCTTGTGGAATCTAGTATGAAGCATAATTTTCTCTCTTTTATTAGTTTTCTGACCTTTGCATTGTCATTAGAACTGGTTTTATAAGGAAAAAAATGATCAGAAATATATTCACAAATAAAGGACCTGAATTCGTTCCACTGCTGTTCTTAGGAACATAGGAATAGCCATTCTGGATAAGACCCTAGGTCCATTTAGTTCACTGTCCTGGCTCTGTCAGTGGCCAGTGGTAGGTGTAAGAACCTTGCAGTCAGTAGATGTGGGATAATCTACCTCCCACATTCGTCTCTGATTGTTAAAAAGATTGGCTTAAGCCCTGAAGCACAAGGTTTAATAACCCTTCCAAAATTTATAGTTAATTATGATAACTGGATATTCTTGATATCCATATAATTATCCAATCCCCTTGTTCTTGTGCTATAAGACAGGGAGACCAGGTTTTCATGAAAATGTTCGTAAAGTTTCATAAAGTTGTGCTGGAGGATGTAGTTTATCATTCACTGTTTATTTGTCATCCATCATTCTTCTGGTAAAGTTTCAGTCATTCCTTTGGGATCAGAAAATATATCATGTGACCAATCACATACCATGAATAACATAACATTCAGCCATACTAATGGTGATTACTTATTGCACTAATGATGATGAATCTATTTGCAGAAATTATTAATCATTCATAAATGTCTAATGACTTGAAAAAGACCTAAATTCATTGAATTTTCAGTTCAACCAGCTGTGGCATCACACTTCCCCTTATGAGTATTTTTATGTTAAACAACTTTAGCCTGACCTGTGTGTTCTATTTCCACATATATTTTATCTCCTAATGTAAAATACACACACACACACACATAACTGAAGTATTTATAGCATCTACAACATTGCATGGTTCATTTAGTTAATAGAAACATATATGCCAGTTCCAATATAACAACTTAAGGCAATGCTATTTTACAAACACCATCCCATATGATAACACCCCTTCACTCTTCATGAGAAATGTAGGACACATTTTAGTCTGCAAAATCAATTTAAGGAGTGTTCCAGGAGTCAAGAAAAAAAGAAGTAACACCTTCCCACATCTCTTGTCACCCATCAGCAATAACTACAGCTGGCGGGTCAGAATTGCTGATCTTTCTTCTTACTTCTTCTGTCCCGCTTGGCTAGTTCACATAAAAATTTGCTTCTGGAGGTAGATGTCAGCTAAAATATGTTGGACTAGAGCTGTTGTTCTCTTCTATAGTATTAAACTGTACACTCTTTGAAGCACCGAACACAAACTGTGTTTATAAAATGTCACAAATCTATGCCACTATATCAGTGATTTTTGCTAATGGAATAAAAAAAGAGCAAAGGTACCTAAAGATTTTCCAACCATGTGAACTGTGAACTGTTATTGGATAACACTTTCTTCATATTCAACATGCATGGATCTGAATCCCTTGCATCTTGAAAGGATGCCTGGGGAACATGTCTTAAAAGCTCTCATCTCGGGCTCCAATTCATGAGCTCATTCGTATTCAACAAACACTTTAGCAAATGCCTTACTGGAAGCATGTGCTCAATGGGACTTAAATCCATACTTGTTCAGCAAAGCACTTAAGCACATGTCTAAGGCTAGGTCTACACTACAGCGGTGTTCCGACCTAAGATACGCAACTTCAGCTACGTGAATACCGTAGCTGAAGTTGCGTATTTTAGGTCGGCTTACCTGGTGGTGAGGACGGGGGAAAGCCGACCGCTGCCACGCTGCCGCCGACTCCGCTGCCGTCTCTTGTCGAGGTGGATTTCCGGAGTCGACGGCAGAGCGATCAGGGATCGATTTTACCGCGTCCTCACGAGACGCGGTAAGTCGATCCCCGATAAACCGATTGCTACCCGCCGGATCGGCGGGTAGTGAAGACGTAGCCTAACTTTAAGCATGTGCTGAAGTGCTTTGCTGGATAGGGATGGACTTAAGCATGTGTTTACATGCTTTGTTGAACCAGGGACTCTGTAATACGGGGTTCATTCATCATGCATCAAGATCTATTTTTATCAATCTCAAATTACTCAATCAGTTCTATGCCTTTCTTTTCCATTGGTTTGGGAACATCTTGAATAACAGCCCAACACCTTGGGAAAATGTCCTCAGTATCTAAGGATAAGTTGGTTTTTGAATTTCTTTGCATTTGTTATTCTGTAATAAAGGAATTATAGGAATATTATTTACAGATATGGTAAAACAAATCCTGTATTGATAATATTTGATGTGTTCTAAACTTCCACTTGTCATAATTCTACCATCCATGCCATCATAAGAATGTATGTGCATAGTAATCAGAGCTTTTATTTCATCATGAACTTTATAACACGCCTGTGGACTAACTTCAGGCATACAACAGGAACCGCACAATTTACATATCTCTGAATATAATTTAAATCAGAGAAAGAAAAAGACCTGCCAAAGGAAATAGTAGTGTTTCCTTTTCAAATTTCTCCAAAAAAGAACTGTGTTCCCTGTATGCATTAGTGAACTTAACAACAAAAGGAAAAATAATCAGTCTATACTCACTCAACCATAAAGCATTTTATTATCAGGAGAAATCCGAAAGTTGAATATATTTGGCAATTAATATACACAGCCATTAAGCCAAAATTCATTTAATCTTTGATCTCATTACTGATAGGAAAAGGTTATTTAGAAAGGTATGGACAATATATTCCCTTCATAACAATAACCTGAGAAATGCCATTAACATAAAGGTTAAAAAAGTCTTTGTTTATTTTTTGTAAAATCTACTATCCCTCTTTGACAGCACTGAATTTCTTTTTGACTGAGTTGCCCTCAGTCTTGGTCAGTTGTACTAAACTCACTGGGAATTACCAAGCAGTATGATGCACTTGGTTGGACAATGTAATTATGCATAAATACAGACATGGACTTTGAGGTCTTGAGGTCCGAGAGGTCATGGAATCTTGAGGGCTGAGAGATTTGAAGAGAGAGTCTTTTTCAGTTAAGATAGCCGCTGTCACGGAGTGTGGGGGAGTCAGGGCCCTGCACCCCTCTTCCTGAGATTCACCATGACTTTCAGCCAGCCAGTAAAACAGAAGGTTTATTAGATGACAGGAACACAGACCCAAGCAGAGCGTGTAGGTACAACCAGAACCCCTCAATCAAGTCCTTCTGTGGGGTTTAGGGAGCTTAGACCCCAGCTTGGGGTTTCCTGCGTTGCACCACCCAGCCCAAGACTGAAAACAAAAAATCCTCCAGCAGCTCTCTCCTCGCTTCCCCCAGCTTCTCCTCTTCTTTGTTCAGTCTCCCAGACAGAAGGTGTCACTTTTCCCAACCCCCCTCCTGGCTCAGGTTACAGCTCAGGTAGCTTCCTTCCCATCCACCAATGTAACTTCCCTGCAACATTCCCAGGTCAAATCCGCCCTGCTCCGTCACACCCGCCATACTTCTTTTCCAATACAAACTACTTCTGCACTGTCTGATAAGGCTGAAATTCATCACAAAACTAGAGAGAGTTCCTTTGTACTCAGATTATGTAAAATGTGAACTGTTATGTCTACTTGTGTATTGTTAGACCCTGGAGAAATCCCCCATAACACCCTCAAACTCTGCCTCACCTCTATATATGCCCTCTTATGCCTAATAAAATATTATCTAGAAATACCTAATTCTACCTGGAATACATTTTAAAGCAGCTAAGATTACTCCCTGACCTGAAGAACAGAATTAAGAGACATACAAAAATCTCTCCCAGTTTAAGGCAAAAAAGCGATAGCAAATCTCCCCATATTTCAAATTGAAATTTCCCCCAAAAACATTGACAGTCATCTTGTGGTCTCACTGGGAAGTTTTGACTGCAGGAGCAG